>NC_058083.1:519762469-520055394 GCF_014858855.1 Bufo gargarizans
GCACTGGCTGTTCAGTTCATGGAGGATAGTCAAGCATTGTAACAAACTCTCAGCTGTGAGAAGTATTACGTCTGTACAGGTATTCGGCAGCTGAATGCATACAAGGATGTTTCCATTTACAGACAGACAGTGTTCACCTCTAATCCCCTGCTGGCCCACTGCAGACGTTCTGGAGACCATCAGCAATGAGGTGACTGCTGCAGCCAACCACTGGCCTCAGCCGTCACATTTCATACTTACTGGCAGGAAGCAGAGCACGTCACATGAGCACTACGGCATATAATCAATGGCAGCCTATAAACAAGGACTGGAGGGGGCCACCGGCGCATCTGCGCTGAAGACTAAACCCCATGAGTATGGCGGTACTGTGACCTCAATCTCTCTCTAGAAGAGATGAAGATCCGGTCAACCCCCAAAGACCCATCAAGAGCCCGTACCTTCAATTTTGGTCTTAAAATGTGGGTACTGGTTCAGGATTTCCAGTTGCTTCTTCCAGTTAAAGCCTTCCTTCCAGTAAGACACCACTTTCTTGAGCTGTTTGGAGTTGAAGCCATAGTTGAAGCGGCTGCCCTCAAGAGGCTCAGCGTAACGGGTCTCATCAATGCGGCGGAATAAATCCTGTGAAAGAACCAATGGATTAGAGGAGCCCAAATCATATAGGCCCAGGTACAGAGCTCCAAAACCCTACGTACAAATAGAACTGAATTACATTCTGACTACCTACAGCCACCACTAGAGGGAGCTTTGGAGTTTGCTGCAAAAATGGAATAGTGAGCTCCCTCTAGTGGTGGCTGCAGGTAGTCAGAATTGTATCATTCAACTCCATATCTATGCAGGAGATTTAAAGGTCTGTATCAGAAGGATACATATGATCAGTCAGTGAATTATTTGAGGTGGCTACCTGGGAATTAATATAAAAAGAGGCTCAGATTTTTCAAGTAAAGAGTAAAAGATGATCAGACATCATCAGGACCATCTTACCTTCAATTCTTCTTCAGACGTCTCGATTTTAAAGGGATGAATCTCTTCACTCTCGTCACCTTTTCTTGGCCCGGCGCCCCACCAGCCATCTCCCATGGGTAAGGTCTCATCTTTTCCTCTAAACAGGAAATAGTAAAGGAGCGCCCCGACTAGAAGGGCAACCAGGATCTCAAAAAGCATTATTCCTGCAAGATATTATAATGGATACTGTAAATGGAGCAGGAAATTCACATAATGTGTATTCATCAATGGAACTTAAAAGGGTGTTCCAAAAACAGAGGATGCACCACAACTTCAATCATCCAATATGGAGTGTTGGAATTTAAAGGTTTTTTTTCCCATGAAGAAACCCCTCTTCACAGCAGGGTCTAATAATGCAACACATATAGTACATGACACCCTCTTCCTGACAAAGCTAGAGGATCAATGTAATGTGCTGTCTTTAGATTTGAATTTTGTGCCCTCCACTAACTTTGACCCGTTTTCCACTATTTTACATATTAACAAGTTTATAAGAAACCTGACATTGAAAAGGTTTTTTCTGTCTCACCCCCACCCTCTGGGGACCCCCGACACGAATAGGGATATACCAGTTAGCAACATGTATACTGAACTAACATTTAGAGAACAACAGTCTCTATTGTGTCATGAGGATCTTCAGAGGGAGGGATTCGGGTCTCCGGAAATAATTGACCAGCATGAGTTTACTATAACAAACAACAGGTTAATATAACCAACCTATAATACTATCCAATAAAATTTCCGCACACCAGGTATGGATATATTCCAGGAAGTGGTAGAGAAGGAGCCGTCACTAATATCTAATCTGGGTTTGACCAGGGAAAAATACAAAAACACAATCTCACCATGGCCTATTCGGAGGAGAGGTATATATTTTCTGTGAACAACCCCTTCTCTTGCCATGTGGTCTGGTATGGCAGATGCATCGATGACCTGCTCATCATATGGGGCGGTGATGTGTCTGCCATACCAGACTTCCTGGCATATGTGAATATGAACCCCTACAATCTAAGATTCATTCATACACAGCACAGTGAGAGGATCCATTTTTTTGGATCTAAAATTGACAGGGATCCCAAATCAAATAATCAATACCACAACGTATAGGAAGGAAACATCAGGAAACACAATGCTTAAAGCAGGCATGTCTAAACTGCGGCCCTCCAGCTGTTGCAAAACTACAAATCCCAGCATGCCCTAATAGCTGTAAGCTATCCAGGCATGCTGGGAGTTGTAGTTTTGCAACAGCTGGAGGGCCGCACTTTGGACATGCCTGGCTTAAAGCAAATAGTCACCACCCCTCCCATACAATTAGAGGAATACCGGTGGGGGAGTTCATACGCGCCCGCAGGAATTGTAGCACTGATAGTCCTGCATTTGATGATGATGAATGCAAGACTATCTGGACACGTCTAGCAGCCAGAGGTTATCCAAAGTGGGTGCTGTCTAGACTCTAGAGGGCTGAATATTGCCAAAAACAAATTGAGGCCGGCTTTGTTGGCTATAGCATCTGATTGCACCACAAATTTTGATAAAGAAAGTAAAAAAAATAAAAATATTTGTGGGAATACAGCACATACGGACGCTGTGGCCAACAGACTTCGCACCAAACAAAAGAAGGATCCAAAACCCACTCTTGTGCCGACATACAGCCGTCAGTTCCCCATGATAAAAAATATAATTGAAAGATGCCTCCCAATTCTATATGAGGATGACCCTCTGCGTGATATCCTGAAGGATGGATGCAGGATAGTGTCCAGGAGACCCAGTACTTTGGGCACTGTGCTGTCCCCATCCATGTACATCTCAGCGCATCAACAAACACCACCAACGTGGTTGAAATACACAGGTTTTGCAAAATGTGGGGGTCATCCCTGCAAAACCTGTAGGTTTTCATGCATGGTCAAGAATTTTCACGACTCACATTCAGAAACCTTTCCTATCAGGAGTTACATTAACCCTGCTTTCACACCTGAGCGTTTCTCAAACGCGCGTTTTACGCGCGTTTTTTTGCAATAGTAAACGCGCGTTTGTGTGATTGACTGCAGTGTCCTATGGCCACAAACGCACGTCAAAACGCCCCAAAGAAGCTCAAGAACTTGATTATGCGTCGGGCGTTTTACAGCACGATCGTACGCGCTGAAAAAACGCCCAGGTGAGAACCATTCCCATAGGGAAGCATTGGTTTTCATGTGTTGAGCGTTTTACAGCGCGTTTGAACACGCTGTAAAACGCTCAGTTGTGAACTTAGGGTAACTGTAACACTGCGGGAGTGATCTACATTATCTTATGTACCTCGTGTGATTTAATGTACGTGGGCAGCACAAGCAGGAAATTTTAAGAGATTGCGGGAGCATCTGAATTACATCTCCAATCCTACAACCACCGGAATATCGAATGCGGCAAATCATTTTATCAATGTGCACAACCGCAGTGTCAACAGTTTTTGTACATTTGCTTTTGAGAGGGTATTGGTTCCAAAAAGAGGGGGTGATATTAAAACAGAAAACCCTTTTGGATCTGGAAACTGAACACCGGATATCCGCGGGGTCTGAACATGAAGACAGAATTACCAGGATCCGTGGATCTGTATGATTGAGTATATATTATATTGCAGCATTGTCAAAAAAAAAATCGGATAGAACTATGTGCACGCATGGGCTTTTGTTCCCTCAGGCTGCATTCTCGACCATGCGATTTACTGACATGATTTCGCATGATGAAAATCTGCTAATGAAACAGGAAGATCTGTACAACTATGTCTGCACCCATACGGGATCAGGGATCAAGCTTGTATGAGTTTTGTTCCCTCAGGCTGCATTCTCACCATGTGATTTACTGACATGATATCGCATGATGAAAATCTGCTAATGAAACAGGAAGATCTGTACAACTATGCCTGCACATGACAGCTTCAGGGATCAAACTCCTATAGTGCAACTTGTTGTAGTATACTGATGAGAAAAATGGCTGAATATATTTTTTATCTACCTCATTTTTTCTTGTGTCTTATTATTTTCAGCCATATCATCAATCTTTCTAAACCGATCCATGAGAACTTATTTTAGTGATTTTAAACCACTTTATTTCACATGGGTGTATACGTTTTATGTTTGGACAGGTGTCTGCTGTGTGGCCGATTGTGGGATTGTGCTCCCCTCCTCCCCTTTTCCTGGGGCTGATGGGAGTCCATCCTACATAAACCCACAGCAAAATTGACACAGTGGATTATGACTAAGAATTGAACATTTAGAAACGCGTTAATCAGGGAGAGTGAAGAGGGGTGCCACTGTACTTGTATATACAGTTTGGTGCAATAAAGACCGGGATTGACAAAACTTTACCACGAGTGCTGGAGCCTCCATTTTTCTACACGTTAAAGCTAGAACCAGCCCTGTATAGCACATGAGGTCGCCGTACATTGCTCTACCAGGTTCTCCAGGCTGGCAGCTCAGTCAGTGTGTCCTTTTTGCGTCAGCTCTGCCCGTATAACAGTTCAGGGGGCATGTCCTTTGTACTTCAGCTCTCTCCCTATCACAGCTTGGGGGCATGTCCTTTCAGCTTCAGCCCTCTCCTTATCACAGCTTGGGGGCATGTCCTTTCAGCTTCAGCCCTCTCCTTATCACAGCTTGGGGGCATGTCCTTTCAGCTTCAGCCCTCTCCTTATCACAGCTTGGGGGCATGTCCTTTCAGCTTCAGCCCTCCCCTTATCACAGCTTGGGGGCATGTCCTTTCAGCTTCAGCCCTCCCCTTATCACAGCTTGGGGGCATGTCCTTTCAGCTTCAGCCCTCCCCTTATCACAGCTTGGGGGCATGTCCTTTGAGCTTCAGCCCTCTCCTTATCACAGCTTGGGGGCATGTCCTTTCAGCTTCAGCCCTCCCCTTATCACAGCTTGGGGGCATGTCCTTTTAGCTTCATCTCTCTCCCTATCACAGCTTGGGGGCATGTCCTTTCTGCAGCAGCTCTGTCCTTATTACAGCTCGAGGGCATGCCCCTTCTGCTTCAGCTTTCGCCCAATCACAGCTCAGGGGATGTGCCTTATTGCTTCAGCTTTCTCCCTATCACAGCTGTGGGGGGAATCTTTTCTGACCAAGCTGTCTTCCTATCACATGTCCTTCCTGTTTCTGCTCTTTCCCCATCACAGCTCAGGGGGCATGTCCTTTCTGTCAAAGCTGTATTTTTGTATCACAGCTCAGGGGACGTGTCCTTTCTGCTGCAACTCTCTCTCTCTCTGTAACTCTGACACTATCTAAGAGTAGATTTGGCCGGCAGCAATTGAAGGATGGAACTGAGCACGTGCGACCACCTCAGTAGGTGGACACGCACATTACTATATAGACTGAACACAGGGGGCACCACTATAACGAAGTTCAGAGAATCTCTCAGAACTGAAGCATTTTTGTAACAGAAAGTAAATTACAAAAGTCACTTGTTTTTCATGTTGCATTATATTATAATAACGCCTTTAAGTTCGCTTCCTTGAAATAACTTGGAGGCAGTTCAGTAACCCTGGCCTCTGGGGGATGATGTATTAGACATTTATGAGGACAGAGAGATCCTCGTCTCCGCAGTGATCGGCTCATTCTGTATCTCAGAGGTGATTACTTTCTGTTACAGCGTTATTATGCCCGGGGCCTTAGACCTGAAATTCTCCTCCTTTCCACACGGAATAATGTGCAACTAAGACCCAATACCGATGATTTACCGATTCCTCCAGGACCTCCCTCTGTCGACCTGGCCTTAAAGGGGGTGGCTGATTATACATATTGATGGCATATCGTTCAATGTCAGACAGGTGCAGGTCCCACCTCTAGAGCCTGCGGCCCCTGAAGTCAACAGTGAGCAGCCGCGCATGGGCAGCCACCCTCCGAAAATAGGGGAGCGCTGGTTCAGCTATTTCCGGCAGTCCCATAGTGGTGAATGGAGTGGAGGCCGCACTTGCACGGAGCACTTTCCATTCACCATTATGGAACGTCTGAAAATAGCTGAGCGCGCTCCCACAGCGATAAATGGAGGGTGTGCCGCGTACGCACACTTTGGGGGGGCCCTGTTCTGGAGACAGAGGTGGGACCAGCACATACCTGACATGCTATGCCATCAATGTGCGAGATGACACAAGCCCCTTTAAGCCGCCCATACACATTGGGGGAGATTTATCAAACTGGTGTACAGTTGTACTGGTTTAGTTGCCCATAGCAACCAATCAGATTTCACCTTTCATTTTCCAAAGGAGCTGTGAAAAATGAAAGGTAGAATCTGATTGGTTGCTATGGGCAACTACGCCAGTTCTACTTTACCTCAGTTTGATAAACCTCCCCCATTATACTTGTATGTACATTTAATAAGTATGGAGGGCTCCCGACTCTGCCCAATGGAATATATCAGCGGAGATAAGGATCGGGCTGTTAAATTAAACTGGCCGGTTCTTTTGTTCTTTTATAGTATGGCAGCAGTTTTCTCCCCTCTCCCTGTTCAGGACGCCTGCATCCTCGGCCAAGCAGAATGCACCTTGGATGGTTGAAATCCAGCAGCCGTATCCTCATCTCCTCTAGAAGAAATATGGGTGCCCTCATACTTAATAGCCAAACCTGCCCATCTCTGCTTGCTGTCATCGAATTGGAAACTTTATTATTTATGTCCAGACTCCCCCGCCCCTCCATCGAGCATCTAATTCCGGTTAACTGTGGTATTACCATCAAAATCATACATCCATTGGCGGCCACAGGTGGTCTTTGTTCTCGGCCCCTCAGATCTAAGGGGGGGTGAATACCTTTCTAGCTTCCACATTTGTCTTCAATACTTAACAGCTGACCATACACATTGATATCTGCATGTTAAGGGGCCTTTATGTGCCGATGTGTGGAGGCATTGATGGGGATTTGACTTTCCATGGCAACACTGCACCTGACAGGACCTCTCAGTAGTGCAGCCTCAGGCTTCGGGCCTGTAACTGCCAGAAATCTTCCCTCAGCACAGAAGATACTAGAAAACAGGGGATAGAATACATCTCTCCTTCTCCTATAAGGACAGGTGGCGGATGGGACAGACAAGTGTCATGGCGGTCTCGTAATAAGCATGCAGTGTAATCGGGAGTGACCAGAGGAAATGGCGGCCGCCGAGTCTGTTTACATTCCATGTTACAAAGGAAATGGCCAGAAATCGGAGGGAAACATTACTGATAAAGATTTCAAGAAGGTCGGTGACTTCACATAAAACGTTACTTCCTCGAAACGCATCAAAACGTCCTGTAAGTGAACGGAGAACCATGGACGTCAGCTGGATGACAAGATTTCAGTAAGGGCGCGCTCCTTTATACAATTTAGTTTTCGTGTAAGGGCACAGACATATGGTGCAGTAAAAGCAAGCGGATGAATCCCACCTACCTGCCATACTGCACGACTACTGGCCACCGCGGGTGGGTCGGGTCTTGGCCGTGTGCGGTTGCAGCAACATGTGTCCGTAGCCTAATGAGACTAATCAATCAATCTTCCAGTATCCTTTCTGTATCAACTATACACAGTTTTCAATATCTCTGCTTGATGTCATCCAATAGGAAACTTTATTGCTTACGTCTATTGGACAACAACCCATCCTGCACTGAAACGAGTCGTGCGTCCATGACATGACCGGGATGGGTTGTTGTTATCCACTAGAACAGTGGAACGCACACCCCAAGGGGTACATGCCACAGGTCGATGGGTACGAGGGACTGCCCTAGTGTTTCACTGATGGTTGCTAGGTCAACGTCTCAGGACAGCAATACAACTGAATGCTGCATTTAGGTGCAGGAGCAGATTTCTCCATGCCCCGCCATTCACGCTCAATTGGCTCCAGGACACTAGGCCTGAAGCCTACCTGTGGCCGGGGCAATGACTTCACCTGAGCTGGGCTGCAAACAACTCGGGACGGAAAAGGTCCATGTCCATGCTCAGACAGCAGCATGGAGGTAAGTATTTTGGTTTATTTTCCTTTAGAACCTTAGGGCAGCAATATTGGGTCAGTAAAAAGTGTGTGTGGGGGGGGGGGGGGGTCATTATTATTACTGGGGGGGCACTATGAGGAGATTAGTACTACTGGTGGCACGATAAGGAGCATTTATTCTACTGGGACACATTATGAGAGCATTATTACTACTGGGGGTCATCATGGTGGTCCGGTCTGAAGGAAAAGATAAAAGAGAACATGTACATCAGAGGAGTCATCACTAGATGTAATAAGTATGTGGTGTTGTATTCTCCTGTATGTTTGGTAGTGCTGAATGTAATTTAAATAGTAATAGTCCTCCATCATGGGTCCTAATGTGCCGTCTGTCATTTTGACAAAAAGATTAGTGCTGCATGCTGCACTGTGCTTTCTGTCGAATCTGAAGGCACTGCTGACAGAGGCTTAGAACAGACCCTATGACCGGGGGTGAGACGGTTCACTTTCTTGGGGGTACTCAGTGTGCTTCAAGGGGGAAACCATGCATCTACTCCATTCTGTTCTCAGTAGCCAAACCGGACGGGTCATTCAGGACAATAATAAATCTAAAAGGGACTGAACAAGAACATCCTATACAGAAAATTCAAGATGGACAAAATGCGTTAATGTGCACGGTAGATCTAATTACCATGTACCGATCAGACAAGAATCTCAAAAATTCTTAAGATTCGCGCTAAGAGACAGTACAGGGAAGGTCTGTCATTTCCTGTTCTCGGCCCTCCCCTTCGGTATTTCCGCGGCCCCCAGGGTTTTTACCAAAATTGTCAAAGAGATGGTAGCGCATCTAAAAAGAGCCAAAGTCTAATAATAATAATACCTTACTTAGACGACTTTCTAATACTGGCAAACACCGAAAAACGGATGGAAAGAGACCTAAAATCCTTCCTAGCCTTACTGTGCGATCTAGGATGTAAATCTAAAAAAAAAAAAAAAAAAAATCATGCCTCCTTCCCCAAACAAATATAAAATTCTTGGGAATTCTCCTGGATTCGCAAATACAGTCCTCATTCCTTCCAGAAGAAAAGACAGTTGGCCTAAGGAGAAAAGGTCCGAAGTTTCTGGAAGAGGAATTCATGCTCCATCAGAGAGGCGATGAGCCTTCTAGGTGTGTTGACATCATGCATAGCGTCAATTCCCTGGGCTCAGTTCCACTTCAGGACCTTCCAGCTATGGTTACTGAGGTGTTGGGACAGGAGACAGACTTCCTTAGACAGGAAGGTCGTGATCCCACAACATGTAAAGTTGTCACTCACATGGTGGACACAGTCAGAAAATCTAGTAAAAGGAGTGGCTTGGCAGAAGACCCCGATTCAAATAGATGCCAGCAAAACAGGCTGGGGAGCAAACATAGAAGAGAAGTACTTTCAGGGTCTTTGGCCGAAAGCCATATCAGGTCTCTCGTCAAACTACAGAGTTAAAAGCTGTATGGGAGACAATAAAAGCTGCATCGGATCTCAAAGGGCCATCACGTAAAAATCTTATCCGACAATGTAATAACAGTATTTTACTTAAGGCAACAAGGAGGAACAAGATTAAAACAACTAATTAATCTGCCAGGGAAAATATTTTCATGGGCCGAAGGAAACCTAAAATCTATATCGGCAGTGCATCTAAAAAGGTTCCCAGAATCGGGTGGCGGATTTTCTGATACGAAAAACCCTTGACCAGGGCGAGTGGTCACTAAATCCAGAAATATTCAACCTGCTAGAAGAGAGATGGGACTCTCCAGTTATAGATCTTTTTGCCTCAAGGTTAAACTCAAAAGTGAAGAAATCCTGCTCCCTAAACCCATGAGACAACGCTTGGGCTGTAGATGCTTTCTCCCTGACTTGGAACTGGACTCTGGCTTATGCATTTCCCCCGTTCCAACTTATTCCAAAAGTTATCCAGAAGATTATCCATGACAGACCAAATCTTATTCTAATAAGTCCATTTTGGCCAAAACGAAGTTGGTTCTCGATTCTCAAAAATCTAGCTTTGTTGGATCAGTGGGTTCTTCCTCCCAAAAGAGACATCCTGACTCAAGAAGGTCCAGCAATGCACCCACGTCCAGAATTCTTCAGGTTGACAGCCTGGATTCTGAGTTGGAAATCTTAAAAGAGTCAGGGGTTGCCAGACAAGGTCATTTCTACTCTCAAAGCCAGTAGGAAAAAAAAAGTGACTTCTGCAATTTACCTTTGAAAACCGGGAAGAGGTTCTGCTCCTGGTGGGGACAGGATTAGATAAATCAATCAGGCCCTAATATACAGAAAAGCCGGAATTAGACTTACCGGTAATTCAATTTCCACGAGATCACCACGACGGCTACAAGGAGATTGACCCCTGACCTCTGTAGGGGCAGGAACAGAGAGAGGGTTTAAATCCCCCCCTCCCACCACCAACACCAGTGTGTCCAAAATTACAGAGACAGAAAAAAAAGTGGTGAGAACAAAACATACTAAACCGAGGGTATTACTTCATAACCTCCCAGGTAAGGCTTAAGGAAGGGTAGGGAATATATGTGCCGTCGTGGTGATCTCGTGGAAATTGAATTACCGGTAAGTCTAATTCCGGCTTTCCACTTCATCACCACGACGGCTACAAGGAGATATAAAAAATTATAGCTTAGGGGGGGACGACCGCCTGAAGGACTTTCCGTCCAAAAGACAAGTCTGAGCTGGATAGGTCTAACCTATAGTGTTTTGTAAAGGTGTGGATGTTAGACCACGTAGCGGCTTTACAAATGTCTTCAAGGGAAGCTCCGGCCCGTTCTGCCTGGGAGGAGGACATGGCCCGGGTAGAGTGAGCTCTCAAATTTGAGGGGCAAGACAGGTCTTGGGACCCGTAAGAAATGGAAATGGAGTCTTTTATCCACCGTGCTAGAGAGGATCTGGAGGCTTTCAGACCCTTATTCTTCCCCGAGAAGAGGACAAACAGGTTATTAGATCTACGGAAACCCTTTGACACTTCAAGATACCGCAAGACAGAGCGTCTTACGTCTAGAGAGTGGAAGTCCGATTCCCTATCGTTAGAGGGATTATTGCAAAAGGAGGGTAGGACTATCTCCTGGTTTCGGTGGAAATCCGATACGACTTTAGGCAGGAACCCCGGATCCAATTTAAGAATAATCCTATCATCGGTGATACGGAGATAGGGTTCCTGTATCGATAATGCTTGGATCTCGCCTATCCTTCTTGCAGACGTGATGGCCACCAAGAAAGCGGTTTTAAATGATAGATGTTTGATGGAACAATCAGATAGGGGTTCGAATGGAGCGAGAGTTAGGCCGGTGAGTACCACGTTAAGGTCCCAGTTGGGGATCCTAGATTTTAGAGAGGGACGTAGACGGGAGGCAGCTTTCATGAATCTCCTGATCCAGTGATGACTGGCTATATCGCGATCAAAGAAGCAGGCTAGTGCCGAGACCTGTACCTTTAGGGTAGAGGGTCTGAGACCTAGTTCAAGTCCCTGCTGGAGGAAGTCCAAGATCTTCAAGAAATTGGGCGGCTCTAAGTTTGGGGCTGGGTTCCCCATCCATGTACAGAATCTCTTCCAAATCTTTAGATAAATTGAGAAGGTAACCTTCTTCCTACTAGCTTTAAGGGTAGTTATCACTTGGTCCGAGAGCCCCTGTGACCTCAACTTCTGGACCTCAGGATCCATGCTGACAATTTGAGGAAGCTTGGGTCTGGATGTAGTATTGGGCCTTGGTGAAGCAGGTCCCTCCTGGCAGGAAGAGGCCATGGGTCCTCTACTGACAGATTCCTTAGAGCAGGAAACCAGCTCCTCTTCGGCCAATAGGGAGCTATCAGGATTAGTGTCGTATCTTCTCGGTAGAGTTTCTGGATTACTCTGGGAAGTAGAGGCAGTGGTGGGAACGCATAACTGAGATCCCAGTCCCAACGAATTGTGAGCGCATCCAACGCCCAGGGATTGTCCCGTGGGTTTAATGAACAGAACGTCGGTACCTTTGCGTTTCTTTTGGATGCGAATAGATCCACCTGTGGAGTGCCCCATCTTCCTGCCAGCAGCTGGAACACTTCTGGATTCAAGGACCACTCTGTCTGGTCTATCGACTGGCGACTGAGATAGTCTGCTTCTACGTTCAGTATCCCTTTTAAGTGGATTGCGGAGATGGAATTCACGTGGGATTCTGCCCAGTTGAAGATCTTCTTTGTAATAGACATCAGTTTCTCCGATCTCGTGCCTCCCTGGTGAGATAGGTACGCCACCGTCGTCGTGTTGTCTGAGAGAATCTTTATATGTTGACCCCTCAGAAGTATCTCTGCGGTTTTCAGGGCTTTCCAGACCGCTTCTAGTTCCCTGAAATTGGAGGACTGAGAGCGGATAGTTGGGGTCCAGGAACCTTGAAACCAACGGTCTCCCACTGTCGCTCCCCATCCTTTCTCGCTTGCGTCTGTAAGCACCTGAATGTAGGGGATTTTCTCCCAAACGACCCCCAATGACAGATTGCTTGTGTTCTTCCACCAATCTAGGGAGGTTTTTACTGCCGGAGGGATCATGACCTTTTGATCCAAGGAGGCCTGCTGTCTGTTCCAAGCTCTCAGGATCCACGACTGGAGGGATCTGAAGTGGGACTGGCTCCATGGGACGGACGTGATGCAGGACGAGAGGAGACCCAGGAGACTCATAGCTTCTCTTATAGGACAGGACCTCCTGTGCTGGAATCGTCGGACCTTTAATTGAAGGTTTCTGACCTTGTCTGGCGGAAGGAAGGTACGTTGTGTTTGAGAATCCAGGATAACGCCCAGGAACTGGATAGTGCTGGAGGGCACTAGGTTTGATTTCTTCAAGTTCACCAACCAACCCAGATCCTGGACAAGGGACAGAAAGGACTGCAGGTCTGTTCTGAGTTCCTCCTCTGAGTTGCCGACTAGGAGGAAATCGTCCAGGTACGGTATGATCACCAGTCCCTTGTGTCTCGAGAAGGCCATCATCTCCACTACCAGCTTTGTAAACACTCTGGGTGCAGATGATATCCCAAAGGGAAGGGCCGTAAACTGGTAGTGACGGATTACCCTCTTGTGGTCCTGGATGGCGAACCTCAGGAACCTTTGTGACTCTGGATGAATTGGGACGTGATAGTATGCGTCCTGGAGGTCTACTGAGCACATCAGGGCATTCCTTTTTATCAATGGAATCAGGGATTTCAGGGATTCCATCCTGAACTTCCGATAGATGACAAATTTGTTCAGGGCTTTCAGATTTATGATCGTACGGAACGAGCCTTCTTTTTTCTCTACCAAAAACAGGTTTGAGTAGAAACCTTGTTTTTGCTGTGTTGGCGGGACCTGTATTATTACGTCCGTTGCCAGAAGGCTTTGGATTCCTTCCAATATCTTTCCGCGTACTTTGGGGGAATGTGGGTTGGTAACAATGAAGCGGTTTGGGGGAGATGAAGAGAGTTCGATCCGGTACCCGGATCTTATGATGTCCCGGACCCAAGGGTTCGGGGTAATGAACTCCCAAGGAGTGAGGAAGTTCTTCAATCTCCCCCCCACTCTGACGTCATTGTTTATCCGAGGGTTTACCCTGGGAGGAGGAGGGGGTAATCCTACCCCTGCCCCCTTTAGGGTAACTCCAGCGTCCTGACTTCCCTTTACCCTTAAAGGGATTGTTCTGGCTAGTGGGGGCCCGAAAGGGATATTTCCTTTTGTAGGGTCTCTCTTCTGGGAATCCCTTTTTCTTGTCCGCCGCTTTCTCCAGGATACGGTCTAGGACGGGCCCAAAGACGTATTCCCCTGAGAACGGGATGGAGCAAAGCTTCATCTTCGATGTGTTGTCGCCCGACCAGCTTTTCATCCATAGGGCGCGACGGGCCGCATTGGAGAGTCCCGCGTCCTTTGCGGCGAATCTGACCGATTCCGCTGAGGCGTCAGCCATAAATGCTGTGGCGGATTTTAACAGGGGGAGGGATCTCAAGATCTCATCCCTAGGAGTATTATCTGTGATACGAGATTCCAGTTCCTCTAGCCACAGTTTCATGGATCTCGCCACTGAGGTAGCAGCGATGTTTGTTTTTAAGACAAGCATCGCTGCTTCCCAAGATTTTTTTAAGAGGCTATCTGCTTTCCTGTCCATGGGATCACGCAGTTGAGAGGTGTCTTCAAAGGGCAAGGCAGTCTTTTTATTGACCTTTGCCACCTGGATATCAATTTTTGGTGTTTCGCTGAAGATTTTAACTTCGTCCGTGTCAAACAACAGCCGGTTTCTAAAGGACCTGGATACCCCCAACCTTTTTTCTGGGTTGGACCACTCGTCCAGCACCATATCCCGTATGTTCTCATTGATTGGGAATACACGGGTTTTTTTAACCCTGAGCCTCCCAAACATCTCATCCTGGACTGAGTGTGCTTTAGGGGTTTCTTCGACCCCCATAGTGGCCCGGACTGCCCTTAATAGGTCAGGCATCTCGTCCAAGGAGAAGCAGAATCTTTGTTATGATTCTGGAATCTCAAGATCAGAGAAGACCACCTCGTCCTCCCGTGTTCTGGAGGACGAGGCCTCCTCCTCTATAATCTCTGGATCAGATAGTGAAGGGGATGGGCCCCTATGTCTTTTTGAAGGGGGTTCATCCCTGGGTAAAGGTATCTGAGATAAGGAGGTTTTGACTTCCTCATGGATCATGGACCTTAGATCTTTAAGGAAAGAAGGCTGTTCCTCGGCAATCACATTAGATATGCAGTCCTTACAGAGTTTTTTACGATAGTCGTCCGGTAGCCGTTTGAGGCAGGACACACATTTGGACTGTTTTTTGATCTTTCTCTGAGCCTCCTTAGTGACCTGGGGAGAACAACCCTAATTAGCTATGGTAAGTACACATGCTAACAGCAGGATATAGCCCCAAGCCAGAGATGTGGAGGAGGAGGAACAAGTAACCTGGTACAGTGTAAAGACAAGTACAGGGTAGGGAAAAAAAGCGCTTCCCCACAGGGGACTTACTACAGGCGGCACAGAAGGGTCTCCAGGGGAGCGGGGTTCAGCCGACATGACTGCACACTGGCTCCGGCACACTGACAATCGGCGCTGCTGCGCGCGAAAATTTGAACTCGGAGACGCCTCTGAATGACGTCACTTCCTTTCGGCACCCGGAAGTGACGACGGCCGTTATCCTGAAGCGCTTAGGCGCGCACCCGGCGATAGCCAAACAGGCCCGGCGGGAGATCGCGACCGGGAGCAGGCTCACATATAATAATGGAGCGAGGCCTCCCTCCTTCGCCCCTGCCCAGCGTTAGTACGGAGACCGCAGGAGGGCAGGGGGAACACCCGGTAGGTGTCAGGAAGTTCTGCTACATCTTCATCTCCCCGCAGGGAGACTCTCTCTGCCCCTGTCCTCTGTAGGGACAGGAAAACACTGGTGTTGGTGGTGGGAGGGGGGGATTTAAACCCTCTCTCTGTTCCTGCCCCTACAGAGGTCAGGGGTCAATCTCCTTGTAGCCGTCGTGGTGATGAAGTGGAAATCTAGAATTTTCTGTACCAGGGGTTAGATTTAGGCCTCCGTCCTTTGACCTTGAAGGTGCAGGTTGCAGGCCTAAGGCCTTGTTCACACTTCAGTGTTTAGTCAGTGATTTCCATCAGTGATTTGTGAGCCAAAACCAGGTGCAACTCTAAACACAGAACAGGAGCAGATCTTTCCCTTCTACCTCATGTCTGTGGAGGCTCCACTTCTGGTTTTGGCTCACAAATCACTGATGGAAATCACTGACCAAACACTGAAGTGTGAACGAGGCCTAAGTGTTTTCTTCGACTCAGATTTAGCTGAGCACAGGTGGATTAGGAGATTTGTCAGGGCAGCGTGCCGGTTAAAGCCTTTTCTTCTTAGACCTAGAATCCCAACTTGGGATTTAAACGTAGTACTAAAGGGCCTAACAAAGTCCTTTTGAGCCTTTAGATAGAGGAAGTGTCAGTCAAAATGCTCTCATTCAAGACAGCTTCCCTTATAGCAATTACGTTGGCTAGGAGAATAGGGGAAATTCAAGCCCTGTCTATTAGACATCCGCAGTTAACTATCACGGATGATAGGGCAATTCTTAAACCAGATCCAGGATTTCTTCCAAAGGTAGTTTCTGACTTCCATAAGAACCAGGAAATAGTGCTGCCATCATTCTGCAATAACCCAAAAAACATAAGGGAAGAGGAATTCCATTCCTTAGATGTCAGACGAGTTGTGCTGAGGTATCTGGAAGTATCTAAAAAGTTTAGGAAGGTTTACAATCTGTTAGCTCAGTTCGGAGGAAAGAATAAGGGGAAATCAGCCTCTAGGGCCTCCATCGCCAGGTGGATAAAACAGACAATCTATGATAGTTACCGTCTTCAAAATCTTCCTTGCCCTGTAAAGTTAAGGTCCATTCTAACAGGGCAGTATCATCTTCCTAGGCAGGAAAAGCGGGGGCTTCGTTGGACCAGATATGTAAGGCTGCGACTTGGTCGAATGTTTATACCTTCATTAAAGGGATTCTGTCACCTCGTTTTAGCCTATAGAGCTGAGGACATGCACGGCTAGATCGCTGCTAGCATGTCCGCAATATACCTGTTCCATAGCGCTGTGTGCATTTATGTGTTTAAAAAATGATTTTATAGATATGTAAATGAGCCCAAGGGGCTGTACTAACCGTTCTGGAGCCGAGCACCACCTGCGTCCTCCAAATCTCCTCCTTGCTCTCAAAGTTAGGCCTCATGCACACGACCGTTTTTTTTTAAGGTCTGCAAAAACGAGGTCCGTAGGTCCGTGATCCGTGACCGTTTTTTTGTCCGTGGGTCTTCCTTGTTTTTTGGAGGATCCACGGACATGTAAAATGAAAAAAAAATCTAAGTCAAGTTTGCCATTGAAATGATAGGAAAAAACGGACACGGATCACGGACACGGATCACGGACACGGATGCCAATCTTGTGTGCATCAGTGTTTTTTCACGGACCCATTGACTTAAATGGGTCCGTGAACCGTTGGCCGTGAAAAAAATAGGACAGGTCATATTTTTTTCACAGCCAGGAAACACTGATCACGGATGCGGCTGCCAAACGGTGCATTTTCCGATTTTTTCACGGACCCATTGAAAGTCAATGGGTCCGTGAAAAAAAACGGAAAATGGCACAACGGCCACGGATGCACACAACGGTCGTGTGCATGAGGCCTTAGATCGCTGTAATCTCGCAATGCACGAGCTCGCGCATGCGCTGTTCCTTCCCTGAGGCTGATGCCAACGCAGGGAAGGAACACTATGCCTGCACTGCGCATCGCGAGATTACAGCGATCTAACTGTGAGCAAGGAGGAGATTCGGAGGACGCAGGCGGTGCTGGGCTCCAGGAAGGTTAGTACAGCCCCTTGGGCTCCTTACCAGGCTCATTTACATATCTATAAAATCATTTTTTAAACACAATAAATGCACACGGCGCTATGGAACAGGTATATTGCGGACATGCTAGCGGCGATCTAGCCGTGCATGTCCGCAGCTCTATAGGCTGAAACGAGGTGACAGAATCCCTTTAAGCACTACAGACTTGACTTGCCAGGATCTTCAGAACTATCCTTTGGTAGGAAGGTCCTCCAAGGCATAGCCCCCCGTTAGTTAGGTAATCTGGTAGGTCTCCCATCTGCCGTCATGGTGGTGAAATGGGAAAACCTGAATCAAACTTACTGGTAATTCCTTTTCCATGAATCCACGATGACGGCACGGAATTCCCACCCAAAAAAGTAGTGTACTTATGTTAGTATGAAGGAATACAAAAAAAAATAAAAAAATAATAAATGGATATAATACATACGTCTCTGCCGTATGTTGTGCATAATTTGAATTAGCAAGAAAAAAAAAAAAGTGTGTGTGCGTTTTTCATTTCCGGCACTGAGTTCCGTCACAGGGGCTCTATACTGGAAAATAACTGATCAGTTTTATCCCCATGCATTCTGAATGGAGAGTAATCCGTTCAGTTTGCATCAGGACGTCTTCAGTTCAGTCGTTTTGACTGATCAGGCAAAAGATAAAACCGCAGCATGCTACGGTTTTCTCTCCGGCGAAAAAAACTGAAGACTTGCCTGAATGCCGGATCCGTTTTGCTGGATGACACCGGAAAGACGGATCCGGCATTTCAATGCATTTTTTCGACTGATCAGGCATTTTTAAGGCCCCCTGCACATGATCAGGATTGCGTGCGGATTTACAGCGCGGATTTGCGTGCGGAAAATCCGCACCGTAGGTCATGTACATTGTATTCTATGAGAATTTGAAATTCTCAATGCACACGATGCAGATTTTTTCTGCGCGGATTTTGACCTGCGGTGCGGATTTTAAAATCCGCAACATGTCAATTTTATTTTTCCTGACCGGATTTTCTTCATTCACTTAGTGAAATCCGTATGCGGAAAATCCGCACCAATTAATGCGGACTGACCGCACAGATTTGCCTGCGAACACCTGCGGATTTGCCTGCGAACACCTGCGGATTTCAGTGCGGATTCTCCGCACATAAATCCTGAACGTGTGCATGTAGCCTAAGACTGATCAGGATCCTGATCAGTCTTAGGGTACTTTCACACTTGCGGCAGGACGGATCCGACAGGCTGTTCACCATGTCGGATCCGTCCTGCGGCTATTTCGCCGTGCCGCCGGACCGCCGCTTCGTCCCCATTGACTATAATAGGGACGGGGGCGGAGCTCCGGCGCAGCACGGCGGTGCACGGAGAAAGGACGCCGGACTAAAATTACTGCATGTCAGGCTTTTTAGTCCGGCGGCTTTCTCCGTGCACCGCCGTGCTGCGCCGAAGCTCTGCCCCCGTCCCCATTATAGTCAATGGGGACTGAGCGGCGGTCCGCGGGCACGGCGAAATAGCCGCAGGACGGATCCGACATGGTGAACAGCCTGTCGGATCCGTCACGCCGCAAGTGTGAAAGTAGCCTTACTAATGCCATCAGTTGGCATACATTTTGCCTGATCCGGCAGGCAGTTCCGGCGACGGAACTGCTTGCCGGATTTCTCTGCCGCAAGTGTGAAAGAGGCCTAAGGTGCATGGATACTATAGTAATCTGCTAAACACTGAAGAGGGTGGAGGGGGAATTTAATCTCTCTCTGTTTTCCTACAGAGGTCAGGGGTCAATCTCTTATCTGCCGTCATGGTGGATTAATGGAAAAGAAATTACTGTTAAGTCAAATTCTGTTTTTTCCCTGTGGGGGCTCAATGACAGCAGTGTAATGCTTCTTTTTCCCTGTGGGGGCGCTGCAGCGGCTCAATGACAGCAGTGCAATGCTTCTTTTTCCCTGTGGGGGCGCTGCAGGGGCTCAATGACAACAGTGTAATGCTTCTTTTCCCCACTGTGGGGGCGCTGCAGGGGCTCAATGACAACAGTGTAATTCTTCTTTTTCCCTGTGGGGGCGCTGCAGGGGCTCAATGACAACAGTGCAATGCTTCTTTTCCCACTGTGGGGGCGCTGCAGGGGCTCAATGACAGCAGTGTAATGCTTCTTTTCCCACTGTGGGGGCGCTGCAGGGGCTCAATGACAGCAGTGTAATGCTTCTTTTCCCCACTGTGGGGGCGCTGCAGGGGCTCAATAACAGCAGTGTAATGCTTCTTTTCCCACTGTGGGGGCGCTGCAGGGGCTCAATGACAGCAGTGTAATGCTTCTTTTCCCCACTGTGGGGGCGCTGCAGGGGCTCAATGACAACAGTGCAATGCTTCTTTTCCCACTGTGGGGGCGCTGCAGGGGCTCAATGACAACAGTGTAATTCTTCTTTTTCCCTGTGGGGGCGCTGCAGGGGCTCAATGACAGCAGTGCAAAGCTTCTTTTCTCCCATGGGGGCGCTGCAGGGGCTCAATGACAGCAGTGCAATGCTTCTTTTCTCCCATGGGGGCGCTGCAGGGGAACTGATGATTACTTCGGGAACCAGCAGGGGTACAGCCTATGATCTGCTGATTGTCAGGGGAACCCTTCTAGGAATTGTCCAAAGCGGAGAACTCCTTTACGTCAATATAAAATTCTATAATTCATAGAATGCTGGGACTTGTAGTACTGCCTAATGGAAATTAGACCGAGAGTGCGCTCCACCCTCTAAGGGCTCATGCACATGATCGTATATATTTTGCGGTATGCAAAACACGGATCTGCAAAAAATACGGATGACGTCCGTGTGCATTCCGTAATTTTGCCGAACAGAACAGCTGGTCCCTTATAGAACAGTCCTACCCGTGTCCGTTATGCGGACAATAATAGGACATGTTCTATTTTTTTGCAGAACGGCCATGCGGAAACAGAATGCACACGGAGTAACTTATGTTTTTCTTTTTTTTTTTTTTGAGGACCCATTCAAATGAATGGTTCCGCATGCGGTCCACAAAAACAGCGGAACCGACACGGAAATAAAATGTGTTTGTGGGCATGAGCCCTAACAGTGTGCTAGGCCTTATTCACACGTCCATGTCTGTAATGAAATCCGTTATAAGATAATATGATCAGTGATTTATCTGTGCAGAATCCATGTTTGGTCCGCGTGTCCGTTTTTTTGCTCTCCGTGTTCCACAGACACTGCACAGATGAAGATTCATTTTCATAGTATTCCCAATGTGAAACACGTGCCATCCGTGCTGGGTCTATGTTATTCACAAATCCATAGACTATAATGGGCCTGATGGATCCGTAAACACAAACAGAAAAAAAAAAGAAAAGCGTGCTTCCGCGATAAAACACTGATGAGTGAACACACACATTTAGGGCTCATGCACACGGCCATGGGTTTGGTCCGCATTTTTTGCAGGTTGGATGAGGACCTATTCATTTTAATAGGGCAGCGAAACATGCGGACAGCACACTGTGCGTTGTCTGCATCCGCACGTCCATGTCCGCGGCTCCGCAAGAAAAAATAAGTAGAACATGCTTTATTCTTGTCCGTGTTGTGTACAAGAGTGGGCTGTTCTTACACAGAATGCACACGGCCGGTAACCGTATTTTGCGGATCTGCAATCTGTGGACCGCAAAAACGGAAACGCTTGTGTGCGTGAGGCCTGAAATGAATGGGTACGTGTGCTGTCCGTGAGGAACAAGTACAACACATGTCCGTGAATCACTGAGGAAATACATGGGACGTGTCCACGAGCAAAACACACACGGTAACAGGTCTGCTGATCGCTAGTAACAATGCATCACAGGTAACAATGTACCACTGTCTATCAGAGGTAACAATGTATTACTGGTAACAATGTATCAAAACTTTCACTATCTATCAGATTGTAATGAAAACCTTGCATCTACCACAATCGCAGCTCAGTACAATGTGCATGCGGATGCTGGGCGGTGTAGTCACCTGTATGAGCGGCGTCCTCCGGGTGATCGGTCTGCAGCAGGAGCAGAGCTCAGTCCCGTCTGTCTGCTGCTCCCAGCGCGCGAGGAGGGTCCGGAGCGGGGCATGCCGGGACATGTAGTCCGGGAGGAGCCGCCCACCGCGAGCAAAGGTTATGTGCGGCGGGGAGGACTGTGTCACGTGCACAGCAGGAGAGATCACACTGATAGTACAGGTGTCTGCAGCATGAGGGGGAAGTGGAACTACAAGTCCCAGCAGTGCACAGCAGGGGAGATCACACTGATAGCATGAGGGGGAACTATAAGTCCCAGCAGTGCACAGCAGGGGAGATCACACTGATAGCATGAGGGGGAACCACAAGTCCCAGCAGCGCACAGCTTGAGTTCATGCTGGGAGCTGTAGAACCTAATGTATTACATATATACACAGGTAAATACAAGTCCTGCAGCTTTTCAATATACTTGATCAAATTCGCACAATGTTAAAGATCTCTGCTTGCTGCTGGTGAATGGAAATGAGTGCATGGTAGGTCCAGTGTATTATCCCATACATCCTGCAGGTCTAGTAAACCATCACATACTGTATACTCAGGACTTCTAGTGGATACCTGTCTATGGGTGTCACATGCCTTTTACATGGTGCTTTGCATTGCTTGCCATAACACAAGGGCCGCAGGGTCTACAGCGCCCCACGGAGGATGTACAGC
Organism: Bufo gargarizans; assembly: GCF_014858855.1. Lineage (NCBI taxonomy): Eukaryota > Metazoa > Chordata > Amphibia > Anura > Bufonidae > Bufo > Bufo gargarizans. The sequence goes on from NC_058083.1 coordinate 519,784,446, forward strand.
ACGGTATGGACCTTCAGTCAAACCTCCTTTATTAGCTACATAAAGATTGGTTCCATAGAAGTGAGTGGAGGAGCAGCAGACACGAACCACAGCCGCTCCATCTAGTGGTGGCTGTATATATCTGTATGCAGTAATCTCCTGAGCTCCATCTAGTGGTGGCTGTATATATCTGTATGCAGTAATCTCCTGAGCTCCATCTAGTGGTGGCTGTATATATCTGTATGCAGTAATCTCCTGAGCTCCATCTAGTGGTGGCTGTATATATCTGTATGCAGTAATCTCCTGAGCTCCCTCTAGTGGTGGCTGTATATATCTGTGTGCAGTAATCTCCTGAGCTCCCTCTAGTGGTGGCTGTATATATCTGTGTGCAGTAATCTCCCGAGCTCCCTCTAGTGGTGGCTGTATACAGTCATGTGAAAAAATTAGGACACCCTTTGAAAGCATGTGGTTTTTTGTAACATTTTTAATAAAAGGTTATTTCATCTCCGTTTCAACAATACAGAGAGATTAAAGTAATCCGACTAAACAAAGAAAACTGAAGAAAAGTCTTTTCAAGATCTTCTGTAAATGTCATTCTACAAAAATGCCTATTCTAACTGAGGAAAAAGATAGGACACCCTTGCCCCTAATAGCGAGTGTTACCTCCTTTGGCTGAAATAACTGCAGTGAGACGGTTCTTGTAGCCATCTACCAGTCTTCGACATCGGTCTGAGGAAATTTTACCCCACTCCTCAATGCAGAACTTTTTCAGCTGTGAGATGTTTGAGGGGTTTCTTGCACGTACAGCCCTTTTCAAGTCACCCCACAGCATCTCAATGGGATTCAAATCTGGACTTTGACTTGGCCATTCCAGGACTCTCCATTTCTTCTTTTTCAGCCAATCTTTGGTTGATTTACTAGTATGTTTTGGGTCATTGTCATGTTGCATGGTCCAGTTCCGCTTCAGCTTTAATTTTCTAACTGATGGTCTCACATGTTCTTCAAGCACCTTCTGATACACAGTAGAATTCATCGTGGATTCTATGATGGTGAGCTGACCAGGTCCTGCTGCAGCAAAGCAGCCCCAAACCATGACACTTCCACCTCCATGCTTCACAGTTGGTATGAGGTTCTTTTCTTGGAATGCTGTGTTTGGTTTACGCCAAACATGTCCTCTGCTGTTGTGTCCAAATAATTCAATTTTGGACTCATCTGTCCAAAGAACATTATTCCAGAAGTCCTGGTCTTTGTCAACTTTATCTCAGGCAAATGTCAGTATGGCCTCGATGTTTCTCTTGGAAAGCAAAGGTTTCCTCCTTGCACACCTCCCATGCAAGTTAAACTTGTACAGTCTCTTTCTGATTGTAGAGGCATGTACTTCTACATCAACAGTAGCCAGAGCCTGCTGTAGTTCTCGAGATGACACTTTAGGGTTTTTGGAGACCTCTTTTAGCATCTTGCGGTCTGCTCTTGGGGTGAACTTGCTGGGGCGACCAGTCCTGGGCATGTTGGCAGTTGTTTTGAAAGCCCTCCACTTGTAGACTATCTTCCGGACAGTGGAATGGCTGATTTCAAAATCTTTTGAGATCTTTTTAAATCCCTTCCCAGACTCATAGGCTGCTACAATCTTTTTTCTGAAGTCCTCTGACAGCTCTTTTGCTCTCACTCTCACTTCAACAGTCAGGAGCACACCAAACTAAATGTCTGAGGTTTAAATAGGGCAAGCCTCATTCAACATGCAGAGTAACGATCTACTAATTATGTGCACCTGGTGTGATATACCTGTGTGAGATCTGAGCCAATTTAAGAGGGAATACATGTGAGGGTGTCCTATCTTTTTCCTCAGTTAGAATAGGCATTTTTGTAGAATGACATTTACAGAAGATCTTGAAAAGACTTTTCTTCAGTTTTCTTTGTTTAGTTGGATTACTTTAATCTCTCTGTATTGTTGAAACGGAGATGAAATAACCTTTTATTAAAAATGTTACAAAAAACCACATGCTTTCAAAGGGTGTCCTAATTTTTTCACATGACTGTATATCTGTGTGCAGTAATCTCCCGAGCTCCCTCTAGTGGTGGCTGTATATATCTGTGTGCAGTAATCTCCCGAGCTCCCTCTAGTGGTGGCTGTATATATCTGTGTGCAGTAATCTCCCGAGCTCCCTCTAGTGGTGGCTGTATATATCTGTGTGCAGTAATCTCCCAAGCTCCCTCTAGTGGTGGCTGTATATATCTGTGTGCAGTAATCTCCCGAGCGCCCTCTAGTGGTGGCTGTATATATCTGTATGCATTAATCTCCCGAGCTCCCTCTAGTGGTGGCTGTATATATCTGTATGCAGTAATCTCCCGAGCTCCCTCTAGTGGTGGCTGTATATATGTGTATGCAGTAATCTCCTGAGATCCTCTAGTGGTGGCTGTATATATCTGTATGCAGTAATCTCCTGAGCGCCCTCTAGTGGTGGCTGTATATATCTGTATGCATTAATCTCCTGAGCTCCCTCTAGTGGTGTCTGTATGCAGTAATCTCCTGAGCTCCCTCTAGTGGTGGCTGTATACATCTGTATGCACTAATCTCCTGAGCTCCCTCTCGCGGTGGCTGTATATATCTGTATACAGTACTCTCCTGAGCTCCCTCTAGTGGTGGCTGTATATATCTGTGTGCAGTAATCTCCTGAGCTCCCTCTAGTGGTGGCTGTATATATCGGTATGCAGTAATCTCCTGAGCTCCCTCTAGTGGTGGCTGTATATATCTGTATGCAGTAATCTCCTGAGCTCCCTCTAGTGGTGGCTGTATATATCTGTATGCAGTAATCTCCTGAGCTCCCTCTAGTGGTGGCTGTATACATCTGTATGCACTAATCTCCTGAGCTCCCTCTAGCGGTGGCTGTATATATCTGTATACAGTACTCTCCTGAGCTCCCTCTAGTGGTGGCTGTATATATCTGTGTGCAGTAATCTCCTGAGCTCCCTCTAGTGGTGGCTGTATATATCTGTGTGCAGTAATCTCCAGAGCTCCCTCTAGTGGTGGCTGTATATATCTGTATGCAGTAATCTCCAGAGCTCCCTCTAGTGGTGGCTGTATATATCTGTATGCAGTAATCTCCTGAGCTCCCTCTAGTGGTGGCTGTATATATCTGTATGCAGTAATCTCCTGAGCTCCCTCTAGTGGTGTCTGTATATATCTGTATGCAGTAATCTCCTGAGCTCCCTCTAGTGGTGGCTGTATATATCTGTATGCAGTAATCTCCTGAGCTCCCTCTAGTGGTGGCTGTATATATCTGTATGCAGTAATCTCCTGAGCGCCCTCTAGTGGTGGCTGTATATATGTGTATGTAGTAATCTCCTGAGCGCCCTGTAGTGGTGGCTGTATATATCTGTATGCAGTAATCTCCTGAGCTCCCTCTAGTGGTGGCTGTATATATCTGTATGCAGTAATCTCCTGAGCTCCCTCTAGTGGTGGCTGTATGTATCTGTATGCAGTAATCTCCTGAGCTCCCTCTAGTGGTGGCTGTATATATCTGTATGCAGTAATCTCCTGAGCTCCCTCTAGTGGTGGCTGTATATATCTGTATGCAGTAATCTCCTGAGCGCCCTCTAGTGGTGGCTGTATATATGTGTATGTAGTAATCTCCTGAGCGCCCTCTAGTGGTGGCTGTATATATCTGTATGCAGTAATCTCCTGAGCTCCCTCTAGTGGTGGCTGTATATATCTGTATGCAGTAATCTCCTGAGCTCCCTCTAGTGGTGGCTGTATGTATTTGTATGCAGTAATCTCCTGAGCTCCCTCTAGTGGTGGCTGTGTATATCTGTATGCAGTAATCTCCTGAGCCCCCTCTAGTGGTGGCTGTGTATATCTGTATGCAGTAATCTCCTAAGCTCTCTCTAGAGGTGGCTGTATATATCTGCATGTAGTAATCTCCTGAGCTCCCTCTAGTGGTGGCTGTATATATCTGTGTGCAGTAATCTCCCGAGCTCCCTCTAGTGGTGGCTGTATATATCTGTATGCAGTAATCTCCTGAGCTCCCTCTAGTGGTGGCTGTATATATCTGTATGCAGTAATCTCCTGAGCCCCCTCTAGTGGTGGCTGTGTATATCTGTATGCATAGACAAAAAAAATCCACAGAAAAAACTAAGATAAAAACATCCTGCACGATATGATGTACAAATGTGCGGATGTCCCTGGCCATATTATTGAAGAGAACCACAGAGATAAGATAATAATGCACTTAGTAAAGTAGATGCAAGCACTATATATGGACAAAGTCCTCACTCTGATATGATAATATCTGAGACACTTAGTCAATATATTTTGATCAAAACACATCTAAGCCCGCCTACCGAACGCCAAGGTGGTCTCAGGTCAGGCGGGTCCTACGCTAAACCTACCTAAGCCATTGGGCTTCTATGTTCAGGAGCGCAGACGCCGCACATATGGTGTGCTGCTTCTAGTCACCTCCATGTGCATCAAGCAACCAATGGGAGGAGGATCAAGCACAGCCAAATGTACCACCTAATTAAGGCGCTCTATTGGATAGGGGAGGGGGCAAAAGTGCAGAGGAATGCTACTCCCAAGATAATAGGTGCGCATTCACACTTGAAGGTGCCACTCCCTCAAGCAAATACTACATAGACAAAAAAAAATCTGTATGCAGTAAGCTCTTGAGCTCCCTCTAGTGGTGGCTGTATATATCTATATGCAGTAATTTACTGAGCTCCCTCTAGCGGTGGCTGTATATATCTGTATGCAGTAATCTCCTGAGCTCCCTCTAGTGGAGGCTGTATATATCTGTATGCAGTAATCTCCTGAGCTCCCTCTAATGGCGGCTGTATATATCTGTATGCAGTAATCTCCTGAGCTCCCTCTAATGGTGGCTGTATATATCTGTATGCAGTAATCTCCTGAGCTCCCTCTAGTGGTGGCTGTATATATCTGTATGCAGTAAGCTCATGAGCTCCCCCTAGTGATGGCTGTATATATCTGTATGCAGTAATCTCCTGAGCTCCCTCTAGTGGTGGCTGTATATATCTGTATGCAGTAATCTCCTGAGCTCCCTCTAGTGGTGGCTGTATATATCTGTATGCAGTAATCTCCTGAGCTCCCTCTAGTGGTGGCTGTATATATCTATATGCAGTAATCTCCTGAGCTCCCTCTAGTGGTGGCTGTATATATCTGTATGCAGTAATCTCCTGAGCTCCCTCTAGTGGTGGCTGTATATAACTGTATGCAGTAATCTCCTGAGCTCCCTCTAGTGGTGGCTGTATATATCTGTATACAGTCATCTCCTGAGCTCCCTCTAGCGGTGGCTGTATATAACTGTATGCATATATATTAAAAAAAAGGATAAAAGAAATTAATCGCACATCCAGCTGCTATGCTTTGATCTCATCCCTGGTACTTTTGCAGAAGACAGCACTAAATAGCGCATGTGTACCGCCTCCTATGCTACATGCTGAATGAGGCATTAGTGCACATTTAGATCAAAAGGCATAAGCCCACTCACCACACCAAGGTTGCCTCTATGAGTGGGTCCTAACCTAAAAGTGGCGTGGCGCTGCACGGCAACCAATGCTGTGGCGCCATCCTGGCCGGCGGCGGGACCCAGCAGCCAAACAGCACCCCTGCTGCCTGACTATGCCATACCTAGCACTGGGTCCCACCAACCAGCACAGTGGCCCCCGTGCAGCACCGCGCCATGTGAACAGTTGTCAAAGCTCACCTTGCCTGAAGCTCTCAGGAACTCCAACTGAGCGCATGGTAGGTTCATTTAACCCCTACTGCAGAATACTTAGCGAATTAAAATCACCTGGCCGAATGGAAGGAGAGCTGATCCAGGGACAGAATCTCTATACATATATTATATATTTTTATTATAGTGCTTCCTTCCATTCGGCCAGGTGATTTCAATTCGCTAAGTATTCTGCAGTAGGGGTTAACCCTGGGTTCACACCTGAGCGTTTTACAGCGCGTTCAAACGCGCTGTAAAACGCTCAAGACATGAAATCCAATGCTTCCCTATGGGAATGGTTCACACCTGGGCGTTTTACAGCGCGTACGAACGCGCTGTAAAACGCCCGACGCTCAAACAAGTACTTGAGCTTCTTTGGGGCGTTTTGACGCGCGTTTGTGGCCATAGGACACTGCAGTCAATGACACAAACGCGCGTCAAACGCGCGTTCACTATTACAAAAACGCGCGTCAGAAACGCGCGTCAAAAACGCGCGTTTGACGCGCGTTTGGGCAACGCTCAGGTGTGAACCCAGGGTTAATGAACCTACCATGCGCTCAGTTGGAGTTCCTGAGAGCTTCAGGCAAGGTGAGCTTTGACAACTGTTCACATGGCGCGGTGCTGCACGGGGGCCACAGAAGAGAAGCCGGGCTGCGCGAACAAGTGGATGAGGTGAGTTAAAAAAATAATTTTTAACCCCTCCAGCCCTATTGTACTATGCATTCTGTATTTAGAATGCTATTATTTTCTCTTGTAACCACGTTATAAGGGAAAATAATAAAATGTACACAACACTAAACCCGAACTTCTGTGAAGAAGTCCGGGTTCGGTTACCAAACATGCTGATTTTTCTCACACACGTGCAAAACGCTTTGCACTCGCGCCGAAAAATCGCGCGGAGACAAAATTTGTTAAGTCTGAAGTCGTGTGAGACTTCAGTGAATAACTTAGGGTTTTGATTCTACAACTTACCAGCTGTTATGTCAGTACCGAAACTGACTTTGGATTCCTGTTTTAAAATGTTTTTAAAGTTGTAGAATTGAAGCTCGACGTTACTCACCGAAGTTTTGCGCGACTTCGGACTTAACGAATTTTGCCTCGCCGCAGCACATACATTTTGATGCTGTATGGAGACAGGTCTCCGGAACTAATGATTAGGAACTAATCAACTTCGGATCTTGGATATGAAGCTCGATTCGCTCACCCCTAGTCACTACAGGTGGACAGAATTTTATCACGTAACTGTCTATGCAGGGCATTTGGACCTTTGTATCAGAAAAATTTAACTCTGACCGCTATACAGTTTTAAATTAAGATATCAATCTGTTTAGATTTTTTTACCAACATAAAAAGCGGGAACTTAAGCAGTATCCCAGTTTCCGGTGACTCCCCTCCTGTACGCTGTGGGGTCCGGTGGATAGGTGATCAATGTCTTCCACCGTTCACATGTATTGCTGCAGTCTGTGTGTCCGGACCAGGAGCTATCGTCTGTAGTGTTCAGCGAACTTGTGTATCCCGTTATGGATTCTAAATTCAGTTATGGTCCATGGTAGCGGAATCCATAACGGGATACTTCGATAACCCGAACATTAGACGCCGAACTTAAAACACAAGTTCGCTCAACACTAATCGTCTGATATTCAGCGATTTCCACATAGCTGACCTGGTGCCAGCGTGCGCCTCCCACACCCTGTCCTGTTATCTAGAGGACATGATATACCACACAGACGAGCGGGCCTGAGCCCAGTGTGGGGAATTCATGAAGTCTTACATTTTAATCTAACAAACATTTTATTTGTGGCGTTTTTGTCCTATATAGAAGCTCATGGGAAATAAAAAGTAGTCCTCCCACGAGTAGGCCGACCCACATAATGGCAAAACTAGGCCGGGTACATGGAAACTTCTGAAATCTCACTGAGGCCCGTAGCAACCAATAACAGAGCTGCTTTCATTTGTGAACAGCAGAATGTGAAATGAAAGCTGTGCTGTGATTGGTTGCTATGGGCAACAGCTTCCTTGTAGACAGCTTCCTCCCGTTTCTATGCAGTGCGCTCTTTCCTGCTCTATAGACGTCAAGTAATGTTAGCCAAGAATTGTATAAGACCATCACGTATCTGGGATGGCGGATTTTTGTGCTGCCCGATGTGGACAGAGACTCATCCTAATTACTTATTTATATCATGTTTTACACACAAAAAAGGCTTAGATACCCTCGTTCAACACACAGTATCACACATCATAGGCTTAGATACTCTAGTTCACACGAACGTATGGCTTTTATAGTTTTTTGCGGTCCGTTTTTTTACGGATCCGTTGTTCCGTTTCCTTTCCGTTCCGTTTTTCCGTATGCCATGTACAGTATACAGTAATTACATAGAAAAAATTGGGCTGGGCATAACATTTTCAATAGATGGTTCAGAAAAAAACGGAACGGATATGGAAGACATACGGATGCATTTCCGTATGTGTTCCGTTTTTTTTGCGGACCCATTGACTTGAATAGAGCCACGGAACGTGATTTGCGGCCAAATATGGGACATGTTCTATCTTTCAACGGAACGGAAAAACAGAAATACAGAAACGGAATGCATGCGGAGTACATTCCGTTTTTTTTGCGGAACCATTGAAATGAATGGTTCCGTATACGGACCGTATACGGAACACAAAAAAACGGCCCGTACACTCGCAAAAAAAACGATCGTGTGAACTAGGCCTCACACATCATAGGCTTAGATACTCTGGTTCAACAGACAGTATGACACATCATAGGCTTAGATACCCTGGTTCAATAGACAGTATCACATATCATAGGCTTAGAAACCCTGGTTCAACAGACAGTATCACATATCATAGGCTTAGATACCCTGGTTTAATAAACCGTATCACACATCATAGGCTTAGATACCCTGGCTCAACAGACAGTATCACACATCATAGGCTTAGATACCCTGGCTCAACAGACAGTATAAGGCTACTTTCACACTAGCGTTCGATCGGATCCGTTCTGAACGGATCCGATCATAATAATGCAGACGGAGGCTCCGTTCAATACGGATCCGTCTGCATTATTTTAGCATATAACAGCTAAGTGTGAAAATAGCCTCGTACGGATCCGTCCAGACTTTCAATGTAAAGTCAATGGGGGACGGATCCGCCTGAAGATTGAGCCATATTGTGGCATCTTCAAACGGATCCGTCCCCATTGACTTACATTGTAAGTCTGGACGGATCCGCACGGATCCGCACGCCTCCGCACAGCCAGGCGGACACCCGAACGCTGCAAGCAGCGTTCAGCTGTCCGCCTGTCCGTGCGGAGGCGAGCGGAGCGGAGGCTGAACGTCGCCAGAGCTCACGAGCGGACCGACGAACGCTAGTGTGAAAGTAGCCTCACATATCATAGGCTTAGATACCCTGGCTCAGAAGGCATTACACAAATGATGATAGGCTCAGATACACCAGATCAGCCTACAGTATCACACTTGATAGACTTAGATACACTGGGTCAGAAGACATAATACACATGAGAGGCTCGCACGCGATAGACTTAGATACACCACTGAGCCGAAAGTATAACATGTTAGGCTTCGATACACTAGTATAGCAGACGCTATTATACACGATAGGCTTTATATACACAGCTCCACAGACAGTATCACAAATCATAGGTTTATATACACTAGATCAACAAACTATATCACACATGATAGGTTTAGATACTCTGCCTCAGCACACAGTATCACATATAATAGGCTTAGATACTCTTCCTCAGCACACAGTATCACATATAATAGGCCTAGATACTCTTCCTCAGCACACAGTATCACATATAATAGGCTTAGATACCCTGCCTCAGCACACAGTATCACATATAATAGGCTTAGATACACTAGTTCAGCACACAGTATCACATATAATAGGCTTAGATACCCTGCCTCAGCACACAGTATCACATATAATATGCTTAGATACACTAGTTCAGCACACAGTATCACATATAATAGGCTTAGATACCCTGCCTCAGCACACAGTATCACATATAATATGCTTAGATACTCTTCCTCAGCACACAGTATCACATATAATAGGTTTAGATACTCTGCCTCAGCACACAGTATCACATATAATAGGTTTAGATACTCTGCCTCAGCACACAGTATCACATATAAGAGGCTTAGATACTCTTCCTCAGCACACAGTATCACATAAAATAGGTTTAGATACTCTTCCTCAGCACACAGTATCACATATAATAGGCTTAGATACCCTGCCTCAGCACACAGTATCACATATAATAGGCTTAGATACACTAGTCCAGCACACAGTATCACATATAATAGGCTTAGATACCCTGCCTCAGCACACAGTATCACATATAATAGGCTTAGATACCCTGCCTCAGCACACAGTATCACATATAATATGCTTAGATACTCTTCCTCAGCACACAGTATCACATATAATAGGTTTAGATACTCTGCCTCAGCACACAGTATCACATATAATAGGCTTAGATACTCTTCCTCAGCACACAGTATCACATATAATAGGCTTAGATACTCTTCCTCAGCACACAGTATCACATATAATAGGCTTAGATACCCTGCCACAGCACACAGTATCACATATAATAGGCTTAGATACTCTTCCTCAGCACACAGTATCACATATAATAGGCTTAGATACCCTGCCTCAGCACACAGTATCACATATAATAGGTTTAGATACTCTTCCTCAGCACACAGTATCACATATAATAGGCTTAGATACCCTGCCTCAGCACACAGTATCACATATAATAGGCTTAGATACCCTGCCTCAGCACACAGTATCACATATAATAGGCTTAGATACCCTGCCTCAGCACACAGTATCACATATAATAGGTTTAGATACTCTTCCTCAGCACACAGTATCACATATAATAGGCTTAGATACCCTGCCTCAGCACACAGTATCACATATAATAGGCTTAGATACACTAGTTCAGCACACAGTTTTACATATAATAGGCTTAGATACCCTGCCTCAGCACACAGTATCACATATAATAGGTTTAGATACTCTTCCTCAGCACACAGTATCACATATAATAGGTTTAGATACTCTTCCTCAGCACACAGTATCACATATAATAGGTTTAGATACTCTTCCTCAGCACACAGTATCACATATAATAGGCTTAGATACTCTTCCTCAGCACACAGTATCACATACAATAGGTTTAGATACTCTTCCTCAGCACACAGTATCACATATAATAGGTTTAGATACTCTTCCTCAGCACACAGTATCACATATAATAGGCTTAGATACCCTGCCTCAGCACACAGTATCACATATAATAGGCTTAGATACTCTTCCTCAGCACACAGTATCACATATAATAAGCTTAGATACTCTTCCTCAGCACACAGTATCACAGATAATAGGCTTAGATACTCTTCCTCAGCACACAGTATCACATATAATAGGTTTAGATACTCTTCCTCAGCACACAGTATCACATATAATAGGCTTAGATACCCTGCCTCAGCACACAGTATCACATATAATAGGCTTAGATACACTAGTTCAGCACACAGTATCACATATAATAGGCTTAGATACACTAGTTCAGCAGACAGTATCCCACATCATAGGCTTAGATACCCTGCCTCAGCACACAGTATCACAGATAATAGGCTTAGATACACTAGTTCAGCAGACAGTATCCCACATGATAGGCTTAGATACCCAGCCTGCGCTGCCCTGTGTATGTTGGCAGTCCTGAGGATGGGAGTGTCATTAGAGCATGAGACACGTCTGGGAGGCGTCCACGCTTCCTCTGCCCTGGTTCCAGGCTTTGTGTCCGTTGGCACTATAACACGCTGTGCCGCCATATCTCCTCTGCCAGATCACCGTTCTCCCCATGCAGTAATATTTTATTGTCTGGGTGTGGCTGCGACATGCTTACTATTGTACAGAAGAATGTCCCATCTCACATCCAGCAGGTTCTGACCAGAGCTTCTATGAGACATTTTCAGGCTTCACATTAGAGGTACAAATCCATACGATGGGTTATAGGGCATATAACGCACACACACCGATATTGTAAAGCATATTGACAAAGGGTATGTAGACTTATCGCTACGATGCATGCAAAATATAAAATGAAGCAACTCTGCAAATAGCCTTTGATTAAAAATCTCCTGCTGTTTTGAAAACAGTTCCTATGCAAACCTGTGTGTCTCCATGGTTACAGACCACAAACAAACCCTGTGTAGTCTGAGCCCTGCAGTCATGTGTTATTGTGGGCAAATCCACTGAGAACGGTAGACCAGACCATATTATAATGGGTATGGGGAGCTCCTGACTCTTTCCCAGACAGACGATGCCGGGGGAGACATGGGTCTGGCCGCGTCTTTCTACACATACATGTTCGGCTGAGCTGAACGTGTATGGAGGAGTTGCTGGGGCATCAGGAAAGATCGTTGTCAACCTACAAATATAAGTTTGTAAAATTCTTGCTTTCAAAGTTCCCAGCTAATACTGTTGCACACTCTGGTGATACAATTTTGGCAGCCTGCAGCCGCCACTAGGGGGAGCTCACTGTATAGGAATATACAATATAAACCGCTGTATGCAAGGAGCAATTCTATGACAAGCAGCAATGGATTTGTCATTCAGATGGATGCAGTTTAGTGAATTGAATTTTGCCACCATATATTGTATTACAGCTGTCTGAATGAGGTTCAAGAATAAAAGTTTCAACCCTCAAAGATCTATGATGCACCTTGTAGATGGAGGGCATACCCCACATAAGGCTCGGCCCCTCATGGTCTGTTTAGCCCTGATAGTCTGTAACCATGCAGACACATAGGTCTGCACAGGAGCTGTATACACAAAACGGTGATTTTTAATCAAGATTATTTGCAGAGCTGCATCATTTTCCATTTTAGATGCAGTAGGCTAGGTCTACACAACGACATTTGTCGCATCAATGTCGTGCGACAATTTTTATAGTGATAGTCTATGGTGTCGCACTGCGACATACTGCGACGCGACAGTCACAAAAAATCCATTCGAGATGGATTTTTCAGCGACTGTCGCGTCACAGCATGTCACATGTCACAGTGCGACACCATAGACTATCATTAGAAAAAATGTCGCGCAACAAATGTTGCAGTGTAGTTGTGCCCTATCTGTTGCGCGACACATGTCGTCGTGTAGACCTAGAGCAATAAAAAAATAAAAAATAAACTTGCAAAAGTATACATACCCTTTAATCTGCTTTATGGCAGTTTAAATGGTCAATTAATTTACTGCACCCTTCTCCCCCAGCAATAAATACTATGGAATGCTGATGCTTTGAGTGTAATCCTTTTCTTCATATCAGATTTTGGTAGAAAATCCGATCACTGAGCCTGAGAAGGTGTCACGTACCCCATGATCATTAAATTGTTAAGATCCAGGTGACCGGGGTCAGATTTTCTCTCCAGGTCTGATTGTGGAGTAAAGAAAAGCAGCATCTTCTCGGTTACACAAGGCCGGATTACAGAAGCTCTCCAGAATGCACAGGACAGAGCGGCAGGTTACACACACCTTCACTGCCGCCAAGGGGCTCTTGTGTGGGAAACGTGAAGGCAAAACCGACACCAGCAAATTCCAGAGTGGTTATTATCATCTGGCAGGCAGTGAATAGAACCAGGGAAATCCATAGGTGGGGGCGCTGAGAGTCGCCTCTTCCCATGGATCCAACACTGAGGTTACAGGACCCAGGTGAGCTCTGTACTAAGAGCAAAAAATAAATTAAGAATACATTCCAAAAGATTTAAGAGTAAATGGTAAAAGATAAAACTAATATAATCATAGTCAATAAAAATAAAATTTAAAAAAAAATCAAACTAAAAATGTATAAACAAAATATATTAAAAGAAAAGTAAAAGAAAAAATATTTAAACAATCATAAAACTAAAAATACTAAAAAAAAGTGCTAAAAAGAAAAAAAAATGTATTAAAGCAATATAAAAGAAAAAACTGAAAAAAACGGATCTTTAAAACACAGATACTAGCCGAGAGCCTGCCGCTATTATTTTTATTAATTCTTCAGAAAGGTCCTATTTTTTTTTGTGGATTCAAGGACAGGATCGGCATTTATTTCATTATCATTTCAAGGTAGACTCCTCCTCCGCCAGCACACGACAGAGCATGCCCACAACTAGGGATGAGCGAATCGACTTCGGATGAAACCCTGCACTTCGGACCCTGCATATAGGAAGGGACTACCGACCAGTTGTGGGCCGCCATTTAGGGTGGATCGTGCAAATAGGTAGGGACAGTGTCTAGGCAGGAGTTCAGGGCTCACTGTTTCCTATCGTGACATGCGTTGGGAGGGGAAAAGCCTAAGGACAGGTTCCAGCAGGTTAGGATGCTCTTCACTATACACCATAGGACAAAATTAGGGACAGCAGTACTGGAGTGTGATGATCATCACTGAGAGGTGTTGGTTTTCCCAGATTTAAAGTGCTTTTTTGAGACTTTCCTACTGATGACTGATCAGTATCTGATCGCTGGGGTCAGACACCTTGGACCCACACGATCAGCTGTTTGAGAAGGCAGCGCCGCTCCAGTAGAGCTGTGGCCTTCTTCCTGCTCACCAGTTGTATAGTGGTTGTGCTTGGTATAGCAGCTTAGCCCAATTCACTTCATGGGGCTGCGCCGCGCCTAGGCCATGTGACCGTTGAACGTAACATCATATCGCCTAGGGATAGCTGTAAGCGCCAGTGCCTTCTCAAACAGCTGATCGGCAGGGTTCTCAGGTGTCAGATCCCCACTGATCAGATACTGATGACCAATCCAGTGAATACTTCACCAGTAAAAATATCTCGGACGCCCCTTTTAACCTTTTATCAGCAGTCCCTTAATAAGCATTGGGGGTATACTGGTGGTAATGGTCACCACTAAAGGTGGGGGTTGTTAACCCAGGATATACTCTGCCCAATAGGAGTATCCATACTTTACAATTGACCACACTGGTGGAGATTAGGTGGATGGGACACCAGTCACCACACATGTGGATCCACTCTACGTGTACTGTGATAAGGAGTATCGGGGGTTAAAGAGGACCTGTCATCAATCCTGACAGGCCTGTTTTATATAGCTTCATGCATTCCCCATGTAATAACAATTCTGGAGCATCTATTCTTATGTCTCTATGATGTGCCATTCCTTTATTATTTCTACTAGAAGTTATGAAGGAATTGCTAGCAGTCTGCAGTAAGGGTACAGAGGGTGGTAACCAGTTGGAGGTGTGTACCTGCACAGACTCGCCCTATCCAGTCAGTGATGCCATTACCCCCCCCAACTGGTTACCACCCTCTGTACCCTTACTGCAGACTGCTAGGAATTCATTCATAACTTCTAGTAGAAATAATAAAGGAATGGCACAACATGGGCAGCACGGTGGCTCAGTGGTTAGCACTGTTTCCTTGCAGCGCTGGGGTCCTGCATTCGAATCCGACCAAGGACAACATCTGCATGGAGTTTGTATGTTCCCCCCGTGTTTGCGTGGGTTTCCTCCGGGTTTCTCCCACACTCTCCAAAGACATACTGATAGGGACCTTAGATTGTGAGCCCCATTGGGGACAGTTGGATGCGAATGTCTGTAAACCGCTGCGGAATATAGTAGCGCTATATAAGTGCAGAAAATAAATAAATAATAAACAACATAGCGTCATAAGAATAGATGATCCAGAAGCATTAGGTGGGGAATGCATGACGCTATTAAAACAGACATGTCAGGAGCGGTGAGAGGTCCTCTTTGCTGTTTGTCAAAGAATACAGGGAATTTGCTGGTTAACCCCTGCAAGACCCAACGATTTTCCATTTTTGCTTTCTACTCCCTGCCATAACTTTTTTATTTTTCCATTCACATAGCCGTATGGCACAATTTCTAATGGCACAATTTTATATTGTTTAGCATGTAGTGTGAAGCTGTAAAAAAATTCAAGTGGGGTGGAATTGTAAAAAAAAAAATTGGGAATTTTTTTTTCTTTCTTTGCATCGCCATATTCTGCCCACCCATAACTTTTTTATAATTATATTTACGGAGCTGTGTGAGAGTTCATTTTTTGCAGGGCAATCTGTAGATTTTACCGATACCATTTTGGAGGGTGGAACTTTTTGACCCCCTTTTGTTTTTTTCCTTTTTTTGAGGGAGGAGGTTAAAAAGCCTAAAATCAGCTATTTAGATTTTTTTTTTTTTTCATTGCAGTCTATGGGAGATTCACCATGTTCCTATAGAAAAACGGCACTGTGGTAAGCCTGGGAACATCTAGCAGGCTCGAGGCTGCCACCACGAACTAACAGGTCCCCAGATCTCCGAGCGTGGGGGGCCAAATCACTGAGCACAGACATTAGCCATGTAAAACAGCAGAAACCAGTCAGCGCCATCTTTAACCGCCTCCGGACCGCCTAACGCAAAACACGGACACCGCGGATCTGCAAAACACGGACACCGGCAATGTGCTTTCCGCATTTTGCGGATCCGCACATTGCCAGAACTATATAAAAAATGCCTTTTCTTGTCCGCAATTGCGAACAAGAATAGGACATGTTGTATAGGCTCTACAAAAAACGCAGTGTTCGCCCGATCAGGCCTGATCCAGTCCGCCCCACCGCAGTGACAGAATTTTTTTTTTCTGATCACTGCAAAAACACCACAAAATCGCTGCGGCGCTTAAAAAAGATCACTTTTCAGGGGCATGGCGAGTTCATAGAAGAATTTTTTTTTTTGGCACCTTAGCGGAAATTTTTTATTTTTATTTTTCTTACAAAGTCTCATATTCCACTAACTTGTGACAAAAAATAAAATCTCACATGAACTCACGGAATCCAAATGCGTAAAAATTTTTAGACATTTATATTTCAGACTTCATCTCACGCTTTAGGGCCCCTACAATGCCAGGGCAGTATAAATACCCCACAAGTGACCCCATTTTGGAAAGAAGACACACCAAGGTACTCCGTGAGGGGCATGGCGAGTTCCTAGAATATATATTTTTTTGGGCACAAGTTAGGGGAAAATGATTATTTTATTTATTTTTTTCTCTTACAAAATCATTTTCCGCTAACTTGTGCCAAAAAAAAAAAATATATTCTAGGAACTCACCATGGCCTTCACGGAATACCTTGGGGTGTCTTCTTTCCAAAATGGGGTCACTTGTGGGGTATTTATACTGCCCTGGCATTTTAGGGGCCCTAAAGCGTGAGAAGAAGTCTGGAATCCAAATGCCTAAAAATGCCCTCCTAAAAGGTACTCATTGGAATTTGGGCCCCTTTGCGCATCTTGGCTGCAAAAAAGTGTCACACATGTGGTATCGCCGAACTCAGGAGAAGTAGGGCAATGTGTTTTGGGGTGTATTTTTACATATACTCAAACTTTGTGTGAGAAATATCTCTGTCAAATGACAACTTTGTATAAAAAAAAAAAGTGAAAAGTTGTCTTTGAGGCTGGGTACACACCTGAGCGTTTTACAGCGCGTTCCTACGCGCTGTAAAACGCTCAACAAGGAGAAACCAATGCTTCCCTATGGGAATGGTTCTCACCTGGGCGTTTTACAGCGCGTACGATCGCGCTGTAAAACGCCCGATGCCCCAAGAAGTACATGAGCTTCTTTGGGGCGTCTTGTCGCGCGTTCCCGTACATAGACTTCCGGGAACGCGCAACAATGGGCGTTCGCTTGTCTCTGTATCGCGAACGCTCAGGTGTGAACCCAGCGTTAGAGAGATATTTCTCTCACCCAGCATGGGTATATGTAAAAAGACACCCCAAAACACATTGCCCTACTTCTTCTGAGTACGGCGATATCACATGTGTGACACTTTTTTGCAGCCTAGGTGCGCAAAGGGGCCCAAATTCCAATGAGTACTTTCAGGATTTCACAGGGCATTTTTACGAATTTGGATTCCAAACTACTTTTCACGCTTTAGGGCCCCTAAAATTCCAGGGCAGTATAAATACCCCACATGTGACCCCATTTTCGAAAGAAGACACCCCAAGGTATTCTGTGAGGAGTATGGTTAGTTCATGTAAAATTTTATTTTTGGTCACAAGTTAGTGGAATGAGACTTTTTTTTTTTACAAACACATTTTCCGCTAACTGTCTGGGCATTGTAGAACCTCAGGAAACATGACAGGTGCTCAGAAAGTCAGAGCTGCTTCAAAAAGCGGAAATTCACATTTTTGCACCATAGTTTGTAAACGCTATAACTTTTACCCAAACCAATAAATATACACTTATTGCATTTTTTTTTTTATCAAAGACATGTAGAACAATACATTTTGAGAAAAATTTATATAGAAATGTAGTTTTAATTGAAAAATTTTACAACAGAAAGTGAAAAATGTCTTTTTTTTTTTTGCAAACATTTCGATAAATATCAAAAAAAGTAAAAATGTCAGCAGCAATGAAATACCACCAAATGAAAGCTCTATTAGTGAGAAGAAAAGGAGGTAAAATTCATTTGGGTGGTAAGTTGCATGACCGAGCGATAAACGGTGAAAGTAGTGTAGTGCAGAAGTGTAAAAAGTGGTCTGGTCATTAAGGGGGTTTAAGCTAGGGGGGCTGAGGTGGTTAAAGACCCTATTTCTGCTGTACATGTATGACTGAGGTCAGGAAGGGGTTAATTATTCTTCTATAACAACCTGAAAAAAAAACGCTTTAAAGGGTCCATTCACACGTCCATAGTGTATTACACATCCGCAATACACCCGTCCTGCGCCCCCATAGAACTGCCTATTCTTGTCCGCAATTGCGGACAAGAATAGGACATGTCCTATTTTTTTTTTTGCGGGGCCGCGCTTCGGAAATGCGGAGAGCACAGAATGAATGGGTCCGCACCCATTCCCGATATTGCGGAACGGATGCGGACGTGTGAATGGACCGCAATAATTGTTTTATGGCATTTTAATTTTATTTTTTTTCATATTTCCATTTGTCTAGTAATTTCTCCAAATAGGAAAGATCTCTTGCTTTTGAAATCTGTAAGGCACAGAAGGGCAGGGAGCGCCCCCTATTGACGGCAGCCAGGGAAAGCACAGTGCTGGTAATGTTTACAGGGGGCACTCTGGTGCCGTTCAGTGAAAAAAAGCTGGAGGCAGATGACAGCAGGTATAAGTTATGGGGAAGGCTCAGCGCCTCCTGTTCCATGTCACAGAGGACGCTCACTAGTCTCCCACTTGTCTTTTTGGGACAGTTTTTATATGCCCAGACGCCTGCTGTAAAGCAAATCTCCTAAACTGCTGTTCACAGGGCAGAGCAGGATATAATGAAGGACTGGGGAATACACATGACATTGAGGGAGAAGGGGATCCCCAGTCAACGATCCCCCTAAATTAGCCACACAGCAGATTGTGGCCATTGGTCAGTCACCTTGTGATTCCGGTCACCAGTCCCAGGTTTAACTCTGAACCCTCCCCCCCCACATACACAGCTCATCCTGCCCAAGGGTAGATTTTAGGTTTTGCATCATGGTACATCTATGATATTCTGCCTTTTGTATTTCAATTATTTATCCTATGCATAGCCTAATAACTATTAGCCGCCGCCCTTCTCAGGACCATTGGGCTCCCAGTGGTCAGACCGCTACCGATCTAATCGTTGTTCTCCATCCTGTGGTTAGTGGATAATGGGGTATCCCTCTAAGGCACCCATACTCATGGTTGATCCTCCTTTCTTGCCCATCTGGTGTCTAGATAGCCCCCCTATACACTTTAGATGGTAGGTGAGTCTCATCCAAATTGGTGGGGTCAGTGGATGATCCTTTAGTGTGTATGTACTGCGCTGTAGTGTGGACAGAAAGAAGTTAGTATCTGGCTTGCTGCAGTAGAAATATCTCCCTTCTACTGTTCTGGAAACCAAGCAAAGTTAAAGGGATTGTCCAGCCCCGCTCTATCGACCAATGAGACATCGGGTGCAGAGGGACACATGGGGCAGTTACCGTCTGGCAAGCTTCACGCACACGTCCTAGCAAAATAAGACATGTGCATGATACTTGCCATACACAGGACGGCTGCCTTGGCAAAGGTCCTGCCCGGCGTGCAGCAGCATCCCTCCATACCCATGTCCAATCAGGAGGTGAAGAAGTGCTTGACAACCCCTTTAACATAAATCTTACCCATTGTGTCCGACCCCCTCCCCTTCCATACATGCAGACGGCCACTCGTGAAGATCCATATTTATTGAAAACGATAAAACTATTCCAAACTTTCCAGTCGACACCTGCTGGACTGAAAGCCTCTCAAGAGAGTCCAAGCTTAGGTACCCCATCTCCACGAGGCCCAGACCGCCACCCTAAATGCTAAGAGAGCACGTACACAACAGGGAAAGGTGGATTTAAGATACATGATTTTTTTTTACATACAGTTTAAGCGCTACATGCACACGACCGTATGAGTTTTGAGGTCCGCAAATTGCAGATCCGTTTTTCTGGTGGATCCATTGCAACAAATGCTCTAAACGGACAAGAATAGGACAGACGGGGCGCTGTCCGCATTCTATCCGCAAAAATGGACACTGAAACAAACAACATTCGTGTGCATGTAGCCTAATGTTGTGGAAAAATATACCTGGAAATTAAAGGTCCAACAAGCCTTTTCTGCAAAAAAAAAAAAAAAAAATCTTCACACACGGTCGAATTCTCACTTATTCCAGTGGTGAAGCATCCACAGGAGAATTTCCTCATCAATTTCCAAAAATAAATAGCTGCTTTTATGTGAAAGCAGAGAACTTCCAGCCTCTCTAGATTTTTGCTTTTTTTTTTTTTATGATAAATAGGTTTTTACGCTTTTTTTTATTTTATAATCAGTCATATTTCTGGTGGACCACTGAGAAATAAAAAAAAAAAAAATGAAAAAATAAAAATCAGATGACTGATTCATTCTTCTTTTCCCTCCGGGCTGGAGACACTCAGTCAGTTTCCATGGTAGCGCTGCGGGATTCCCTAGCAACCATTAGTCGCATCAGCTGACTGTGGAATTTCTCGATCCTCTTCACGTCCTGAGCTTGATCCGTGCTGTAGAGTAAACACTGGAAGAGACGGAGACCACCGTGTCACTCATCTACACCATACAGGAAATTAGCTTTTAAAGGGTACTCCCATCGTATATCAGGACCTATTATTATAAAGTGATGCCATTGCTTTACTAGGGAATAGCCCTTTAACTATGGCGCACAGGCAGGCATCTCGCCGACAGGGTTTGGTCATATTGTGTTTATCTTCAGAAAGAAGGGAACAACCCATCCAAGGCTTAAAGGGGTTGGCCACTCTGCTTAAATTTCAGAAATGCCATGCAAAAGATATGTTGTGACTTCCGCTAATACCTTAGCCCGCACAGTAATGCCCCCGATGCCCATGGGTAATGCATGGAAGGAAACTGCAGCGTCCCAAGATGGAGGTGGTTCTGTCCACTACTGCACAGGCCCTGAAAGCTTCAGTGTCCCATATCTGCGTCTGCACAGTAGAGGGTGCAGCCATGTTGGGAAGCTATGAATACCGCAGTTTGTTTACTGGTGTTACACACATGGGTGATGGGCTACGGTAAACTACTTTACAACCGGCCCCATACATGTATGGCCCAAGTCAGGGCTGTAAAGATGGTGCCCGCTCAGGAGCTGAGTGGGCACCATAGCCACCATGTGTCTGCTGTTTTACACAGCAGACACCCAGTGGCATTGTCTGCGATAGACGATAACGTTGAACACAGACACTTGACCATGGAATCTGAGAGGTCTTTTCCCCAGGGACCGAACAGCTCCCCTGTGCCAGATCAAGGGAGCCATTGGGTTGCTATGGCAGCCTCGGACCTTCAGAGGGCACCTGCCACTGAAGTTCCTATTGGCCTCATAGGAACATAATGAATCTCCCATAGGCTGAAATGTCAAATCCTTGCAGTCTATGGGAGATTAGGGTTGTCACGATACCAAATAGATTTTGATACCATAAAAAAGTATTACAATACTCGATACCACGTGAAAAAATAATAATAATTACCACCAAAAAAAGGCTGCGTGCTTTCTGCATTTTATGGAATGTCTGGCCCATAATAGAACAGTCCTATCCTATTTTTTGGGGGGACATGGTGAATCGTGCGGTTTTCATTACGGCATTCACCGCATAGGAGATCTTTTAATATTTTAATAGTTTGGACTTTTTGGGGTGTGGCGATATTTGTAAAATTGGGAAAGGGGGCAACTTAATATTTTGGGGTTTTTCTTTTTACTTAATAACCATTTCCCTGCTCAGGGGCTAGAACCTGGGATCTTTTCATCCCTCGTCCTATTCACCCTGATAGATCTCTATTAGGGTGAATAGGACATCACTCTCCCTGCTGCCCTGTGCTTTGTGCACACAGCAGCAGGGAGATTACCATGGAAGGCTTCAGTAGAGTCCTGGCTGTCATGGTAACCGATCGGAGCCCCGCGATTTCACTGCTGGGGCGCTGATCAGAAGCTGCCACTGCACCAATGGGGAGGAGGGGACCCTGTGGCCACTGCCACCACTGATTATAATACTGGGGGGATAAGGGCGCATACCACCGACCATAATACTGGAGGTGGGGGGCGCACTGCGCCACCGATAAAGATATCTAACCTTTTATTACAAATATAGGCAGCGGGTGCCGATGGCAGAATCACATACCCGGCCTCTATGACAGGGTGCTGCGGATCGTCAACACCCGCCGCCTATATTTGAATTAATGGGTTAGTTATGTACATTGGTGGCACAGTGGTCACAGCCCTCCTCCATGCCTTATTTTCATTGGTGGTAGCAGCACAGTGGAGAAGGAGAGACTCTCCTTCTCCACTGTGCTGCTGCCACCAATGAAAAAAAAAAAAATTATTATATATATATATATAATTTTTATTTTTTTTGGTGCTTATCCTCCCAAAATAAATGGATCAAAAATTCACTCTAAACTGGCAACAATAAAAACTACTGATCACAGTGCAAAAAAACAAAACAAAAAAACAACCTCATTAGGCTGTGAACGAAAGAAAAATAATAAAAGTTACGGCTCTAAACCAGGGATGCTTAACCTGCGGCCCTCCAGCTGTTGTAAAACTACAACTCCCACCATGCCCTGTTTTAGGCTGCTCAGGCATTCTGGGAGTTGTAGTTTTGCAACAGCTGGAGGGCCGCAGGTTGAGCATGCCTGCTCTAAACCATAAATGTCTGGTAAATGTGGGTTCCATCCCATCAGTGACTACTAGGAAGCCTCCCTCTATGAGGTCAGACAGTCCAGGCGGAGCAGCGGCCGTGTGGGGCTATACTGCATCAATGGCCATTAGTTTGCAGAATAATGCTCTAAAATTCCCAGAGAATTATTCGCAGAAATTCCGTCTTAAGAGCACGTAACTCCTGTATAAGCGCCACAGAAACAACATATAGCGAGTTAGGGCGCATTCACACGACTGTGCCATGTTTTGCGGTCCTCAAACTGTGAATCCGCAAAACATGGATGCCGCCCATGTGCGTTCCGTTATTTGCGGAACGGGCGACCCATTATAGAAACGCCTATTCTTGTCTGCGATTGCGGACAAGAATAGGACATGCTCTATATTTTTTGCAGGGCCACGGAATGGATGCGGACGGCACACCGTGTGCTGTCCGAATCTTTTGCGGCCCTGTTGAAATGAATGGGTCCGAACCCGTTCCGCAAAATTGCGGACCCATTCATACGGTCACATGAATGAGCCCTTCATCAGGGGAGGGTTTCCCTGATCAGGATCCTCATCTCTTGGCCAGAAATGAGAGTGGCTGCATAGAGCATCTCTTGCTCTGGGGGACCCAGCGTGTTCATGAATAAGAAAGGACACTGTGTAATACTTCATTTTCCCTGTGGAGGCGCTGTGCCAGTTCCCCCCTATCAGATTACAGCTAATCGCTGGCAAAAAAATAAATAAAATCAGGGTACTCTTAACAAAAACTGATCATCCAAAGCGGACAACACCTTTCTTAGGGGTTTTCCCAGAATGACAAATTGGCTCCTATTCACAAGATAGGTGCTAAGCGCCTGAATGGTGGGATTCTGACCCGCACCGATCCCGAAAACCAGGGTCCTGTTACCCCAATCTGATGGAGGGCCAGCTCTGGCTTTCTCTGTGGGACTGCCAGAGATGGAGTAAAGCACTCGGCTATTTCCAGCGATATCAGAGAATGAATGGAGCATTAGTGTGCACACCCGACCTGCCTCTCCTTCAGACTGGGGGAGCGGGGCCCCTGTTCTCAGGATCGGTGGGGGTTCCAGCAGTCGGAGTTTTGACAAATCCTGTGGAGGATAAAAGGAGTTTTCCCCTCACATTCTGCAGGGTGTATCGACGGGTGGGGGTCAGTATCTTCGGTACCTCATCCACAGTCCTGTCTACTTACCACTACGTCATCTGTGACTTTAATCCGTAAAATCCCGTCACAGTGCCTGTACTTCAGCATCACTCGAACCTGTGGGGTGGATAAATAGAGATCACTGGATTACTAGTCCTCCACCCCAAAATGGCGGCTGGTATGTGACCGCCTCTCCAGCTGCGTCCTCTTCTGCACCAATCACTGCATGCGAGCCGGCGACCCTGTATCTGCACATGCGCTGAAGAGATCGCAGCAGGGAAGCGTTCTCTTCCTCTCCATTCAGTGCTCAAAATGATGTGATCACAGCCAACCGACACAGCAGCAGGGTTTGTTACAGTGTATCAGAACTCATCAAAACAAACCGTCTTTCACGTGAAATGTTACCACTTATTGACAGCTAGCAGGGATCTTACAAGTTGAGGACTCAATACACTGTACATCACAAAGCTGCAGAACTTGTCCTTACAATATTTTTTTTATTTTTTTTGGGGGGGGTCTGAGAATTTAAATGTCTACAGTATAGAGAAGCATCTGAATTCATCTCATAATAGGAAAGTGGTCGATCCTGTCCACTGCTGCGCCATTTTTCTCTACGAGACTGCTGGAGAGAAGCAAGCAATGTCTCATAGCGATAGATGGATCGGGGTAGGGGGTTTACACAGGAGCCCTATTCTTATGAATGGTGGGGGTCCCAGTGGTCAAACCACCACTCATTGGACCCTCATTTATCCAGTGGACAAGGAATAGGTTAAAATCTTGAGCCACAAATTAAAGCTTTAGAAAAAGATGGGTCGTTTCAGGTATGGCAGCTCCACTGAAGTGAATTGAGATGAGCGGGAATCCCTGAGTCCCCTCTGAGGACATGGGGGGGGGGGGGGCATGCTGGGAGTTGCAGTTTTGCAACAGCTGGAGGCATACTGGTTGGGAAACACTACCTTAAGGGAGCAGCGGGTAGACATGCACACTACCACTCCATACAGAGAGGACTCTGGACCCCTCAGGATCGCAGTCAGACCCCCATGCAATGACAAACATCACCTATCGTATGGACAGCTTTTCGTGGTGGTAACCCCTTTATCCAGGGCTGCTGTTCCCTTCCCTGGACAGGGGCACTCCAGGAAACAGCAGCCTCGAGGTGGATAGGAGCGCCCCCGTTGCTCTGCCTCCGCATTCTTGGGACTGGCTGAGTTCCCAGTGGTCAGACCCTTTACAAATCATGTCGCATTATCGTCAGATGGAGGACATAGGGGGTCACTTATCAAACTAGTGTAAAGTAGAACTGGCTTAGCTGCCCATAGCAACCAATCAGATTCCACCTTTCATTTTGAACAGCTTCTTTGGAAAATGAAAGCTGGAATCTGATTGGTTGCTATGAGCAGCTAAGTTCTACTTTACACCAGTTTGACAAGTGACCCCCTATGTCCTCCATATGACGGTGCCATTGCTATGCAGAGAGCATCGCCAAAGGAGACAAGACCAGCAACAGGTCGCAGGGCCACTACTTACCTGCAGCTATGGGGGGCGCCTAACGACACCCCGATATAGAGAGACCTACCTGATACATTCACCTACAATAACCAGGTCCTAGTCACCTGGGAACAGTCAGCAGTGACCACCGCTGGTAACCTAGCAACAGAGCCCCCACAACAATGTCCCCTTCTATCCCCGGCCTCACCTTCATGGGGTCGGCCTGGTAGAGCTTCTCGGCGGCCCGGGCGAACTCCTCCCAGGTGCGGTAGAAAGGCATGATCAGACGGCGCTCAGTGTACGGAACCAGGGCAGCCGGGAGCACACATCAGCATTCCGCAGCCACACCATCCGGACACTTGATTGGCTGTCGTCCTGACCTCCAGCCAATCACACACGAGCACTTCCGGGGCGCAGGAAACTCTATGGTATGAGCACTAAGGAGGCTTCGCGCCCTCTAGTGGAAGACAGGGGTAAAGCGCGGATACAGATTTGAATTGGAAGGCTATGTGGCACATTGCTCCAGTTATGCGATTTAAAATGACCAAAATACATTATAAATATGCATAGACAGACGTATACGAAATATATATATATATCATACCCATTATAAAGGTAATCAATATCAGATCGGTGGGGGTCTGACTACTGACAACCACGACCGTCAGCAGTTTAAAGGCGCCTGCAGCGCTCCTTCTCCTAGTACAAGGATGCCCAACCTGCAGTCCTCCAGCTGTAGCAAAACTACCACTCCCAGCATGCCCGGACAGCCTACTGATATAAGGGCATGTTGGGAGTTGTAGTTTTGCAGGTTGGGCATCCCTGTCCTAGTACATTAAGCACAGTGGCTTGGTATTACAGCTCAGTTCCATTCACAGGGCCATGTGACCGATGAACGCGATGTCACAGGCCGCGGTGCTCACTCGAGGGGTGTCGGGAGTCGGACGAGACTTATCCTGAGGATAGGTTGTCGATAATTAATTCCCAGAAAATGCATTTAAAGGGGTTGTCCCATCTCACCGGTAGGAAAATATCTCAGAACACCGGCCGCCCAGCGCTCCACCGGTTCCGTCATAAAGTGGCACGGTACAGCAGCTTAAAGGGGTATTCAGGCCATTTACTACGTCTCCATTTGATAGGGGGTGAATTCTAGATCATGATCTCTGACTGTGGACCCCACGTCGATCGCCAGAAGGGGGGATCCCGATCCTTGTGTGCCCCAGCCACAAGACCTGGCTAGGAGGAGTTTGAGCAGGGTTCAGGCATTTGTCCTACTGCTCCATTCAGAGCCTACACCAGGAACAAGCCCCGCTTGTAGCCGGAATACCCCTTAAATCACTAAGTAATGCAAATTCCCCCCTTTAGGAGGATGAGTTAAAGGGGCTTCAGGCAGCAAAAGGGTCAGAACCGCATAAAACAACAAAAGAGCACATAAATCACAGATCCACTGTGGCTCCCGTTCCTGGGTTCCTGCTGACTTCTATGTCCTGGTCCTCTCAACACAGAATTGTGGCCAGTGACTGACAGAGCGGTCACATTACCTGTGTACAGTATGGCGGTAATCTCAATGTATACTGCATGGTGGCATAGGTTATGTGTACGGTATGGCAGCATTCTCTATGTATTAAGCATGGTGACATTAGTTATGTGTACAGTATGGCGGTAATCTCAATGTATACTGCATGGCGGCATTGGCTATGCTTACAGTATGGCAGCATTCTCAATGTATACTGCATGGTGGCTTTAGTTATGTGTACAGTATAGCAGTATTCTCTATGTATTAATCATGCTGGCATTAGTTATGTGTACAGTATGGCAGCACTCTCTCTGTCTTGCATGGTGGCATTGGTTATGTGTACGGTATGGCAGCATTATCTATGTATTAAGCATGGTAGCATTAGTTATGTATACAGTATGGTGGTATTCTCTATGTTTACTGCATGGTGGCATTAGTTATGTACACAGTACGGCAGCATTTTCTATACTGCATGGTGGTATTAGTTATGTACACAGTACGGCAGCATTTTCTATACTGCATGGTGGCATTAGTTATGTGTACAGTATGGTGGTATTCTCTATGTTTCCTGCATGGTGGTATTAGTTATGTGCACAAAATGGCAGCATTCTCTATGTATCATGCATTGGTTGCATTGCTTATGTGTCCAGTATGGCAGCATTCTCTATGTATACTGCATGGTGGCGTTGCTTATGTGCACAGTATGGCAGAATATTATTACGTAATTAGCATAACTAAAGACTGGTAACCCAGACAGATTTCGGCCGGTGAGGCAGCGATTCTTTGTTGTCATGAGGAAGGACCGCTATCTGTTTATGGTCTGAAACGCGTAACTAAACTTCTCCTGTGTGTCGAAGATTTTGTACCGCAATAAAGCTAGGATTTTTTCATCATCTCTGAGCTGGATACTTCCATTTTTCCTGAGCGATTCTTTGTTGTATGAGGCGGTTGTTGTCGTTTTTGTTGTTGTTGTAGTTATTGTCAGTTTTTTTTCCAGAGCTGTTGATATGAACCTTTGTCTCTCGTTTCCAGTATTTGTATTAAATATGTATTAAGACTCTTGTATTATGGAGATGAACACTTACCTTCAATAATTCATCTCATAGGAGTCCTGCCTCCCGTCCACATGCTGACCTTGGCTGTTTTTAGACAGTCTGCTATGTGTCTGTCCTCCTCTATTATTAGCTGATGTGATGACTCCGCGGCAGTGACTCTTGTGATGATGATTCAGTGGCTTTTCTCTTCTATTAAGACGTCTCAGAATAGATTGAGGACATGACTTCACTTGATCTGTTATCATCCTTTCCTTCCAAGACCCCAATACTGCACCATTGTAGAATAATATATGTTATGGACAGGCCCTTTAAATACCAGCATTTCTTCCCCCAAAGCCCCCTCTGTACCCCAGTTTATTACATTTCCTACCAGTTTCCTCCTGAGCATGACATGGCGACTTTACCCGCCGCATCGCTCTGGCTAGGTGACAGGGATGTTCCTCTCACTCGTTACTGCACACAAATCAATACATTTCTATGACTTAAAGGGATTGTCTGACGGATTACATCTTTACCCACTACCCACTTGTGAGGGATACTACCCCTCGTGCCTTTTTGTCGTCAACTACATCGAGCTCACGAGACGCGGTATGGTCCCTGGTTACCAAGGCGTGACGTTACGCCCTCCTGGAGGAGCCTGTAAGGTCAGTCTTGGTACAGTTTACACAGACTCCTCCTGTCCACGCGGGCACAGAGAGGCAACAAGCTGAAAGTGCCTTTTCACTGCCGCAGCGCTGTCTCAGCCCGGGTATCTGCCACCAGCTTCTCATTTAATATAAGTCCGGTCCGCTAACAGGGTTATATAGGGTGAGAAACCAACCCGCGGTAGCTTATAACTAGGCCGAAACACGGACGTGGGGATTCGTGATCGAGATACAAGACAGCACAAGATTAAATTATATATTTAATCGCCTTAAGGGCGCACTAGATCTAACACAATATATACAGAGTATATACAGTGGTCTGAAGTTACAAATACAGGTGATATGGTACAAACAGGATTACACAGAGTTCAAGTCAGTTACCGGGTAGATGAATGTTCCTTTGGGTTATGGTTAGTCCTTTGCTGTAGTCACATGGAGGGCAGTGATGTCAGCAGGTTGCAGGTCCCTCTAAACACACAGCACGATGTGACCCTCCTTCAGAGAAAAGACACGCCCGCTTGCTGGCACAAGCCTTTTAAACTGTAGCCGGCCCCTCCTCTTGGAGGGGTGACCTCCCCCTCTTCTGGGCTGGCATTAAATGACCCACAAAACCCTTTAGGGTTTATAGCTCCAGACCAGAACGTCACAGGGGAATGGTTCTGGGACCAACAGATCCGCCTGGGTTCCGGCTACAAGTAGAGTCCAAACATGGTACCTATATTTGGTTTCTGTGGGGAGATATGTATATCTCCCTTTCTTGGCATCCCACCACCAAACTTAGACCATGGGCAGGTTCATCGTGGCCACCGGGACACAAATATGTATCCGGTTTGCGCCTGTGATGGGCGGGCGATTCGTAATTCCTTATAAATCGCTGGTTCCATGCTGTCTGCTGGATTTGATTGAACTGGGGAATGGCTTAGACCCCCTGCAGGGAGGTTTTCCTGCAGGATCCATGCTGTCTGAATGGGGTGTGAAATTGTACACAAAGGTGGCCTGTAAGAAGTTCCCTGCCATAGGGCTGGGGCTTTGAAGCAGGGCCCTCCTGTGGAGTTCACTACCTCTGCTATCTTTCAGCAAATGGTGGGTGTGGGGACATGGCTGACAGTAAATATTAATCCATATTCCTCACACCACTCATAGAGAAATCCTGTGAGTCCTGCTTCTTCCACCCACTTATAAAGAAAGTTTGTGAGTCCTTCCTCCCCCATTCACTCATAGAGAAAGCCTGTGAGTCCTGATTCCCCCGACCACTCACAGAGGAAGCCTGAGAGTCCTGCTTTCCCCGCACACATCTACTGCCGTGTGGCAGGCGCAGCACTATGAAGTGCCTTTTGCGCTGTGGCATTAGAAGAATTCCGATATCTCTGACTTTTAGTCTAATCAGACTGTCTGTTACTCTGTAATTCCTCTAGCGCCGTTCTATGGAAGCAGTAGGTTTAAAGAGCACACCAAATGCTTGAAATAACTTCTTTATTAACTTCAACTTTTCATCATATATAACACTGCCGCCTCCGCAGCAGATAGTCCATGTACAAAACACGCGTTGAAAAGATATCACAAAATGGCGGTAAAATGGTTGTCATTCAACATAAAATGGTGGATATATTTTTCTTTTGAGTATCTGTACTTTCACTTTAAGTTATTTAAGTACTTTATGATCTCTCTGAGAGGTATATCTGAGGTCTAACTAATAGTTCACTTGCTGAATTTGGTCGCAATTTGCAGTATGCAGTTAGCATGAGTATGATCTGGTATGGTTGTATGCAATTTGGATTGCAATTCGGAATTTGAATTTGG
Source organism: Bufo gargarizans (assembly GCF_014858855.1). Lineage (NCBI taxonomy): Eukaryota > Metazoa > Chordata > Amphibia > Anura > Bufonidae > Bufo > Bufo gargarizans. Next base: position 519,815,017 of record NC_058083.1, read on the forward strand.
ATTGTGAACTTTGTAGTTTGCAATTGGTGGAACTGTAGGTAAACACACATATAACTGGTTCAGTATACAGTTCTAATCACTATATTAGCGGTAGGAACATTATACAGGGTGGGCCATTTATATGGATACACCTTAATAAAATGGGAATGGTTGGTGATATTAACTTCCTGTTTGTGGCACATTAGTATATGTGAGGGGGGGAAACTTTTCAAGATGGGTGGTGACCATGGTGGCCATTTTGAAGTCGGACATTTTGAATCCAACTTTTGTTTTTTCAATAGGAAGAGGGTCATGTGACACATCAAACTTATTGAGAATTTCACAAGAAAAAAGACTTTTATCTTTGGGGTCATCGGAAGGCAATTGTCTATGCTGTGAAGATACGAGATGTGCAGCACCTGAAACTACGGATACTGGAAGCCTGTGCTAGCATTTCTCCTGCGGTGTTGCTATCAGTGTGTGAAGAGTGGGAGAAGAGTGTTGCATTGACAATCCAAAACAATGGGCAGCACATTGAACACATTTTATAAGTGGTCAAAAACTTGTAAATAAGTTACGTTAAAACCAAGCACACCATTGTTTTTCTTGTAAAATTCCCAATAAGTTTGATGTGTCACATAACCCTCTTCCTATTGAAAAAAACAAAAGTTGGATTCAAAATGGCCGACTTCATAATGGCCTCCATGATCACCACCCATCTTGAAAAGTTTCCCCCCTCACATATACTAATGTGCCACAAACAGGAAGTTAATATCACCAACCATTCCCATTTTATTAAGGTGTATCCATATAAATGGCCCACCCTGTAGATTCTTCATTGATGATGCACGTTCAGAGTCACTGATGGATTCCAGTACTTCTCTGTTGTTTGAGATAAATTTGTGAAGACGCAGGTTTCCTCTTGCACATAGCTCTTGGCTTTCTTTCACTAGTTTGATTGCAGTTTCTGTGGACGCTAGACTTAGAGGACCATCATCTACATAGACGTTTTTCTTCAGAAAATTTGCTGCTGATGGGAAATCCTTTTTATTCTGATTGGCCAGGTACTTCATACCATAATTGGCGCAAACCTGGAGATGATGTGTCCTCCCACCATAGAAACCTCAGGAAGTCTCTATCTTCATTTTTCACATGAAACTGGTGGAACATCTTTTCAACGTCACACATGACCGCTACGGAATGCTTTCTGAATCTACAGAGTACTCCAGGCAGAGTGTTTGTAAGATCTGGTCCTTTTAGTAGATGATCGTTCAATGCAACACCATCGTACTTTTCTGAGCAATAAAATACTACTCTAATCTTATCTGGTTTCTTTGAGTGGTACATACCTTGATGTGGGATGTACCACACTTCTCCTTCTTTAGGTTGATTATTAACTTTAAGAAAATAAAAAAATTGATGTTCATATATATGATCACTCGCTATGATCACTATTCACTTCCTCCTTCCTTGATTATTAACTTTCTCTGCATGTCCTTCTTTGAGGATGCCTTCCTTGAATTTAAAATAATTTATTTATATATTTTTTTTTAAACAGTTTTATTATTTTTATTACAAATAACATTTGGGTACGCAGACCCGAACATCAGACATTACTATAAAAGGCAAAGTATATATGGTATGTAATACAATAAATCTATATTTTCTCCAACAACCACACAAAACTAGGGTGTCACCTAGCACATCAGTTGAGCTTTATTTACTTTCGATATTATGTCGTACTGACTATATATTCCTGTTACATATCAACAATCTACCCAATCTCCCTCTCATCTGCTCAATTAAGTACCATTCTGTGTATGAAAAAGGTTGCATTATGTTTTGTATTTCGGCGTCAGACATGTATCTGAGCATAAAGCCCTTCCATTTTCGAAAAAGCTTTTTTGTTTGTCCTTTGATTTTATAGTGTCTAAACGTTCCAGATAAAATAATTTTTCTTAAATCCTCCAGAATGTTTTGTATTGTGGGCTTATCCATTAGTAGCCACTTTTGTAGTATACTTCTTTTAACTACCATACAATGGAATGAAATAGGCTAGGAAGAGATCTTTTATTACTGCCTACCTCTTCAGAATGGAATAAATATAATTGTGGTGTAACGTCTACTCTCCTACCCCATATAGCCCTGACCACCTCTCCTACCTCCTCCCAAAGCTTCTTACTTTCCGTACATCCCCACAGTCCATGATACAAATCAGTATATCCCTGGCCGCATTTAGGACAGTTTGTTGTTCTATCTGGTGTATTTGGGTGTGGAGGTATATTAAAACCATAGATGGCTCTGTGTATTATTCTTAGTTGCGTATCCCTCCAAACTTAGAAACCTAGAATGTGTCGGCAGATAAGACCCATTTGGCCCATCTAGTCTGCCCAATATACTGAATACTATGGATAGCCCCTGGCCCTATCTTATATGAAGGATGGCCTTATGCCTATCCCATGCATGCTTAAACTCCTCCACTGTATTTGCAGCTACCACTTCTGCAGGAAGGCTATTCCATGCATCCACTACTCTCTCAGTAAAGTAATACTTTCTGATATTACTTTTAAACCTTTGCCCCTTTAATTTAAAACTATGTCCTCTCAGTTTTTCTTCTTTTAAATATTCTCTCCTCTTTTTTACCTTGTTGATTCCCTTTATGTATTTAGCAGTTTCTATCATCTCCCCTCTGTCTCGTCTTTCTTCCAAGCTATACATGTTAAGGTCCTTTAATCTTTCCTGGTAAGTTTTATCCTGCAATCCATGTACCAGTTTAGTAGCTCTTCTCTGAACTCTCTCCAAAGTATCAATATCCTTCTGGAGATATGGTCTCCAGTACTGCGCACAATACTCCAGATGAGGTCTCACTAGTGCTCTGTAGAGCAGCATGAGCGCCTCCCTCTGTCTACTGGTAATGCCACTCCCTATACACCCAAGCATTCTGCTAGCATTTCCTGCTGCTCTATGACATTGTCTGCCTACCTTTAAGTCTTCTGAAATAATGATCCCTAAATCCCTTTCCTCAGATACTGAGGTTAGGACTGTGTGAAAACCACCCTAAATTAGGGCATTTAAGATACACTCTGGTGTTCCAAATCAATGTACCCCCCCAGGGGTTAATATCCACGCGTGGCTGAGAGACTAGACACTGACACAGAAGTTGGTCAAGGCAATCTCTAACTTTAATTACATGGGGGTAAGCGTATATACATCTTCAGAAGAGGGCAGTCCTCACTGAGGCTAAAACATTGTTTCATTGGTCAAAAAGGAAGAAGAGATAAGAGAGAGGAGATAGCACCCTGGCTTCTGCGCACTGGGTCCTACTTTGGAATGTGAACTAATGTAAACATCTGGTTACCATCGCCATTTTGTAATGGAGTTTATTCTAACAAGAATACTGCCTACGTCATATGTGACACTTCAAAGAGGTGCTTCTCTATAGGCAGTGAATAATATATACATATCATCGAGCCATATGATTGGCTTACGCATTCCACCACACTCTATGGGACACCTGTAGAAAGATGAGAAATCAGACACTTCCCACAGCACAGCTCTTTGCCCCCCTCTCTCTCCTCTCCAGTCTTGAAACAAAGAGGGGGGTGGGTGGGCACTTGGAAGTAGAAAAAGTTAACTCATTACAATCCTAGATATACAAAATATAGAATAAAATTCACACATCTTTAACAACTGTATCACTGATTTTATATTCTGCTCTTGGGTTTTTATGTCCCAGGTGCATTATCTTGCACTTATCAACATCAAATTTTAGTTGCCAGATTTTTGACCATTCCTCTAGTTTTCCTAAGTCCTTTTCCATTTGGTGTATTCCTCCAGGAACATCAACCCTGTTACAAATCTTTGTGTCATCAGCAAAAAGACACACCTTACCATCGAGGCCTTCTGCAATTTCGCTGATAAAGATATTAAACAATATGGGTCCGAGAACAGATCCCTGAGGTACCCCACTGGTAACAAGACCTTGGTCTGAATATACTCCATTGACTACAACCCTCTGTTGTCTGTCCCTCAGCCACTGCCTAATCCATTCAACAATATGGGAGTCCAAGCCCAAAGACTGCACTTTATTGATAAGCCTTCTATGTGGGACAGTATCAAAAGCCTTACTAAAGTCTAGATAAGCGATGTCTACTGCACCTCCGCCCTCTATTATTTTAGTCACCCAATCAAATAATCTATAAGATTAGTTTGACATGATCTCCCTGAAGTAAACCCATGCGGTTTTTCATCTTTCAATCCATGGGATTTTATATGTTCCACAATTATCTCCTTAAGTATGGTTTCGTTCGTGATATGTCTTCTTACTGTCATCCATCCCTGCCTTATCAAAGGAGTGATTTGATCAATTCCCAATTGCTCTTCACAACTTTTAAAGTGCCCTGCCTTCTCTCTCTGGAAGTTTGCTTCTCAGATTTTTGAATAGATAGACGACACTGAAACTTTTCCTCCTCCCAGTTCCCGGATTTTATCTACCGTATTTTTCGCCGTATAAGACGCACTTTTCCCCCCCCCCAAAAGTGGGGGGGAAATAGCAGTGCGTCTTATACGGCGAATGCTGCTGATTTTGCCTTGTTTTCAATGATACACCCGCCGCGATGCCGCGCCGCAGGTGTATCAGCTGTGAGGGAGGAGGGGCTGGGGGCCAGCATCTGCTTTTATAATGACAGCGGGGCCCGTGCAGTGACTGTATTCTACTACACGGGCCCCACTCACTGTATAATTGTATCTCTAATAGTTAATGGTTACCGTATGTATATAATCGCATAAGGAGCGCTGTGTATTACCGGTACTTACCACTACAAGCGCTCACCGAGAGGAGGGAGGAGGCAGGCTGGGAGGACAGGCGCTGGCAGTGTGAGTCATACGTCACGCGCCTGCGCCGCCCACTTTATGAATGAAGCAGGCGGCGTGGGCGCATGACGTATGACTCACACTGCCAGCGCCTGTCCTCCCGGCCTGCCTCCTCCCTCCTCCCTCCTCTCGGCGAGCGCTTGTAGTGGTAAGTACCGGTAATACACAGCGCTCCTTATGCGATTATATACATACGGTAACCATTAACTATTAGAGATACGATTATACAGTGAGCGGGGCCCGTGTAGTAGAATACAGTCACTGCACCGGCCCCGCTGTCATTATAAAAGCAGATGCCGGCCCCCAGCCCGTGTATTGAGGGTCATTCACTACAGGGACACTGTCATGGAGGGGATCTGTGGATGACACATAGCATAAGATGCTATATATGTGTCATCCACAGACCCCCCATAACTGTCATACACAGATCCCCCATAAGAGCCACCCACAGATCCCCCATAAGTGTCACCCACAGATCCCCCATAAGTGTCACCCACAGATCCCCCATAAGTGTCACCCACAGATCCCCCATAAGTGTCACCCACAGATCCCCCATAAGTGTCACCCACAGATCCCCCATAAGTGTCACCCACAGATCCCCCATAAGTGTCACCCACAGATCCCCCATAACAGTGCGTCACCCACAGATCCCCCATAACAGTGCCACCCACAGATCCCCCATAACAGTGCCACCCACAGACCACAATTAGTTCAAAACCCACCAAAAACACACCTTTTGGTTAAAACATTTTTTTTTCTTATTTTCCTCCTCAAAAACCTAGGTGCGTCTTATGGGCCGGTGCGTCTTATAGGGCGAAAAATACGGTAGTATGTTTTGAGTCCTTTACCAGGTTTGATGTAATATCTGCTTTAACCTGGGAAAATTTAATAGTTTGAAATGGATGCAAAGTATATTTATCTATCAATTCTTTCTCTGTAAGCCATCTGGGCTCGTTGTCGTGTAGTAAATGTTTTACCTGAGCCTTTGGCTTTCCACTCTGAGAATAAGCTGTTTGTTTGTCCCTGTTTAAACTCCGGGTTGTTCCATAGCGGGAGATGCTTAGATATCCTAAATGACAACCGATATCTTTTCCTCAGTATTCTCCAAGTGGCTATAGTATCTTTAATGAGTATGGATTGTTTAATCCAAACTGGAATATTACTTAGTCTAGCATGAAGCAGGGGCACAAACCCTCTATCCAATAATAGGGCCGAGTGGTGTCCCGTCCCATTAACCCAGTCTGTTATATGTCTATCCATACAAGCTAAATTGCAGCCTCTAATATCTGGGAATGCTTGGCCACAATTTTCTTTGGCATGATGCATTAATGTTTTTGCCGGAATTCTGGGTCTTTTTCCGTGCCATAAAAACGTCTTAAAGGCCCTATTTAATCTTTGTACGTCAGTGTGTTTTAATAACAAAGGAATGGTTTGGACATGGACATCATTTTAAGTAGATGGTTTGTACCCATCAATGAGAGTGGCAAATCATGCCATTGTTTCAATTATTTTAGAATTTTTGCGATTAATGGGTCGTAGTTTAGTCTATATAGTGATTCCATAGTACTTCCTATTTTAATCCCCAGGTATGTTATTGCCGATTTAACTATTGGGATACCTTCCACTTTAGTGATCTGGCCATCTGGGTGTCTGCCTTGCATGAATAGTATCTCATTTTTTGAGTGGTTAATCTTTAACCCAGAAAAAACTCCAAATTCCCTCATAGCTTGTGTTACATTACACATGTCTTTTAAAGGATCAGCCATAAACAGTACTATATCGTCTGCAAAAAGCGCCAAACGCATCATATTTTTGCCTAATATATTTCTTTAAGGAGCTGTCTGAAAAGGCCCACAAATCCCATCTCATCCAGAACCATATCCAACCAATTCCAGTTGATACTGTCGAACGCCTTTTCGGTATCTAATGTAACTATTGCTGGACTTTTCTTTTTATATATCGTCGTCCCTGCCACAGATAGTGCTAATAATACCTTCCTTATATTCGTGACCGCAGATCTACCCTTTACAAAGCCCACCTGTTTTGGGGAGATGAGAGTGGGGAGTATTTCTGCTAGTCTATTCGCTAGCTATTTCACGAGGATTTTCAGATCCTGATTTATCAATGAAATCGGTCTATAGGATGAAGGGTCTTCTGGGTCCTTCCCTTTTTTATATATTAATGTAATTAAGACCGTGTTCATCTGATCCGGAATATTACTTCCTTTTAATATGGAGGTATATAATGCGGTTAATATTGGAGCTATCTGGGTGCATAAGGTATCGCTCCATACACTCTCCGGAACGGTTATTATATGAGCTTTGCCCCCGGTTAATACTGGGTAAAGAGTCGGAGCGGGCTGGTAGTTGTTTGGCGATGAGGAGCTGAAGTCCCTGCGTCCTCACATACCAGCGCCGGAACCGGAAGTCAATCATTCTTGAGTTTGGGATCTCTTCCATCCTTTTCTTCAAACATTTTAATCTTGCTTATTTGGCAGACGAGGTCGTTATCTAAAGGGTAAGGGCATTTCAAGATGACCTTGTTGATTCTGCTGTGTACTTTTTTTCTAGAGTGTGGACGAACTGTATGTCTTCTTGGGATACACTCTTTTCTTTAGAACTTATGTCTGCAAAGTCGGATTCAAGGATCTTTATTACTTTCGCTGGACTTACAGTTGGTAACTCTTGGACAGATATTCGATGACACAATCCTGTCACCTGTCTTGAGTTTGCGATCTGCTGTTTTCCTCCAACAACACCCCATCCTAGATCAGCTTGAACAGCGTAGGGTTCACCCTTCCCTCCTGTGATTACCTTTCATGGTACCAAGGCTTTGGCACAATCGTAGCCTATCAACAGTCCAACACCAAACTCCTTCAGCGGGGACATTTCATGAGATATGACAGATAGGTGCTCCCATTTATTGTCTGTTTCACAGGTAGGTATGCAATCTTGATCTAGAGGTATATCGTCTTTTGTATAAGCTGGAGGTAGATCTAATGTGCAGTTTGAATGAAGTCCTCTAACTCTCAGTCCTTTGACCCTTTGACTGTTCACTAATGTGTCTCTCCCCATCATTGTGGTGAGTTTTAACTTCACTGGTTCTGTAGCCACTTGTAATTTCTTGCAGATTTCTTGATCAATGAAGGTGACGTCAAGCTGGGCATCCAGTAACGCATAGGCGTATACCTTCTTGTTCCTCCTTTTAGGATTTAATATGCACACTGGTACAACCATTGATGTGCCATTGCTTTCTCCTTCCCTCACTCTACAAGAGAATACCGATACTTTCTTTCCTTCCTCAGTATCTTTAGGTATTGAGGATTTATCTTTCTTTGGACGTTCTTCATAAAGTGGTGTAGGATAACGTCCTTTGCAAACGCTGCATGTGGACTTTTTCTTACACTAGTAACATGGCCTTTTCTTAGACAACCGAAACACAGTTGGTTCTCAAGTACAAACCTTTTCTTTTCTTCTGGGGATTTCTCCTTCAATTGTTGGCACTTGTGTATCAAGTGGTTCTCTCCACAGAACATACACTTGAAGGTAGTCTGAAGATTAGTCGGTTCTGTCTCTCTACTGATCCCAGTTGTGACATTGGACTTGCTCTCGTAGGTATCTGGACCTTTAGCTGCTGTGTTGGTTGCAAAGCTAGTTGCTCTTGCGCGTCTTATCTCTCTTGCAGGCCTTTCTTCTAAGAATTTTAAGACGTAAGATGATGTTACTGGATTACATGCTATCCGTGCTTCCTTATTGACAAACTCCGAGAACTCTTTAAAACTTGGCAAGTTCTTGCCTAGATCTAACTGTTCAGTCACATAGCGATTCCATCTAGAAGCCACTTCTTCAGGTAGCTTAGTTAGCATCCTCTGGTTTTCTAGATAATCGTTCAGTACTTCTAGTCCTCGTACATGTGGGATGGCATTGCTGCATGCTTGCAGGAAGTCACCATACTCTTGGAGTCTGAAGTGTTCTGTAGGACCTATTTAGGCCAGTTATTCAATTTCTCTCTAAAAGCTCTTTGTACTAAGAAAGGATGACCATATCTTGCATTAAATTTTTCCCAAGCTTGCTTGTAGGCTTCTTCGTCTTTTCTATAGAAGTTACCTTCAAGAACTTCCTTGGCTTCTCCACCAACATATCTCTGAAGGTAGAATAACTTGTCGACTTGACTGAAGCAATAATGCTTAATGATCATTTCAAAACTTGCCTTCCACTCTATGAACTTCAGTAAATCTCCTGAAAATACAGTAGGTTCAGGGCCGGTGCTATAATAAGGCAGACCAAGCGGCTGCCTTAGGGCGCAGAGATGGGGGGGGGGGCGGAAAAAATGTAACTTTTTTATTTTTATTTTTTTAAATACCCTGTATTTTTCGCCCCTGGGTCTTATGGGGCGAATACTAATGAAGCGCTTCCATTTAGGAAGTGCTTCATTAGTACCGGAGGAGCGGGAAGCCGTGAAGGATCTGTACTCACTGCTTCCTGGTCTGCTGTAAAGGGCTGCGCATCATGAGACCTCACTGTGCGCAGCCTTCACAGCTGACAGCTGAGAACCAGGAAGAAGAGAGAGAGCGCTGGTGCTGAGGAGCAGCGGTGTCCAGGAGCAGGAGAGGTAAGTTATTTATTTTATTTTTTTATTTGCGCTGATGGCTGACATGGGGTTGCATGATTGATGGCGGGCATGATGACTGACTTGGGGGGCTGATCTGAGGTCTGATTAACCTTGGGGGTCTGATTGATGGTCTGACCTGAGGTGCAATGAAAAATATTTTTTCTTATTACCCTCCTCTAAAACCTAGGTGCGTCTTATGGGCCGGTGCGTCCTAGAGGGCGAAAAATACGGTCCTCAAACCAGCGATTGTGTCACGGCTGTGTCATGATCTGGTGTAGTGGACCAAGACACTTTTGCCGTGCATGCTTGTTGTTGGTCGCAACATGTTGTTTTGCATGTTTTGACACTTCCCCTTTAAGTTTTGTGTCCCTTCCCATCCTGGCGGGTTAAGGTTTAGCTTAATTTGGTCTTGGAAGAGCTGGAGTGTGGTTCGTGTTGAAGTCCTGTTCATCCTTCATCCTCTGAAGTTGTGTTCCGCTTGTCGTGTTTTGTATTCCCCCCCGGTTGTTTACTAGGCCTCAGTGAGACGCTAGTTCCTTCACCAGGGAAGGAACGGGTGGTCTCTGCCCTGTCATTATCTTTAGGGCATCTGAGGGTCACCAGGGTTTTCTAGGTTCCCGTGTATGGGTATCTCTATCATCGAGAGGTGCCCATACGGATAGGAGTTAGGGCCAGGAGCAGGGTTTTATAGGTGGTGACTCTTTTCCTTCCCTAGCGGAGAGGCCTAGGCCTCTTTCCCCTTCCTTCTTGATTGACTTTTGGTGTTCCCCCCTACTACATCCGTGACATATTGTCTGAAGCAGAGAGAAGATACCAGGACCACACAGAGGAGAAGCCAGCTGCTGCAGATGGGATCAGGGCCAGGTGAGCTGCGAGGGGGGGCACCAAGATGTAGCTTCGCTTGTGTTGGCAAATATCCTTGCACCGGCCCTGAGTAGGTTCCTGAATGGGAAGTCTAGCTAGGACTGTTCTCTGTGGTCTTGTTGTGGCAATGGTTGTAACATTTTCCTGAGCATTGCCATGGCATCTAGGAATGCAGACTTGTGATTCTTTGGGCTGACTTGCGATGCACTGGCTTGGATACGATGCTGCAGGCTTTGGGCCTAGTTTAGGGAAACTAGCTGGCTGCAGTACGTGGCCTCTTCGTGGATAGTGGTGCGGGCACTCTAGCTCTGGACTTTGGCCTCCCACCATGCGTCTCTTTCTCTCTCTAGGGATCGCAGGAGGGTTGGCGCTCTTTCTCTTACTATTTTGCCTTTGCTGTTCTGCCACTTTAAGAGTCGGCTGCAGTTTGACTAATGCACACGTTCTATGGCCTCTATGCTCTTTGCTTGCTCACTCAGGGAACAGTTGCTGCGCGGCGGTATATGCTGGCGCTCCGCTTCTCTAATGCGCACTTTACTGTGCAAGTTGAGGAGCGCTATCACTTCACCCTCTGAAGGTAATAGTTCCACTGTGGCGGGCGCAGCACTATGAAGTGCCATTTGCGCTGTGGCATTAGAAGAATTCCGATATCTCTGACTTTTCGTCTAACCAGACTGTCTGTTACTCTGTAATTCCTCTAGCACCGTTCTATGGAAACAGTAGGTTTAAAGAGCACACCAAATACTTGAAATAACTTCTTTATTAACCGCCTCCGGACCGCCTAATGCAGGATCGCGGTCGGGAGGCGGCAGTCTGAGGCAGAGTCACGCATATATGCGTCATCTCGCGAGATGCGAGATGACGCTCACAGCCAGCCCGCGCATGCGCATCGCGGGCCGGCAAAAGTTAGAGGGGGGTTACATCATCAGCCTGCCAGCCAATGATCATCGCTGGCAGGCTGATGATTTTAAAAAAAACTAATCACAGGCCATTTAACACCTTATATTTATAAATATAAGGTGTTAAATGGCTTCTCTGCTCCTCTGCTGATTCTTTTGGTCGGTTGGTCTCAGCAGAGGAGCAGACATCACAGTGAGTACACCAAACACCACACTTAGCCCCCAGATCACCCCCCATCACCCCAATTAACCCCTTGATCGCCCCTGTCAATCACCTAGTGAAAGGGAAAAAAGTGATCAGTGTAAACTGTCACTTTTTTTTCCCCCTGGTATTGACTGATAGGTTTTAGGGATAGTTTAGGCCCCTTGGTTAGGTAGTTAGCGTTCGTTTAGCGCCCACCGCACCGCAGTCACTGATTAGCGTATCTGTTGCTGAATTTGGTCGCAATTTACAGTATGCAGTTAGCACTGACTATTTGCAGATTGGTTGAGTATAATCTGGTATGGTTGTATGCAATTTGAATTGCAATAAGGAATTTGAATTGTGAACTTTGTAGTTTGCAATTGGTGGAACTGTAAGTAAACACACATATAACTGGTTCAGTATACAGTTCTAATCACTATATTTACAGTAGGAACATTATATAACTGTTTTAAATGCCTATTTTGGCCTCTCTGCTTCCATAAAACACAGCTCTTAGTGGAGTGAATGTCTGTTCAGCTTCCCTCTCTGGTGAATTATAATTTCCCACACAGGCTGTGTGTGAGGCTGGCTATGATTGGTCAAAACTCCTGCCCAGCAACCACAGTTTAAGGCTACATGCACACAAATGTTCTTTTTTTCCGTTCGGTTTTTTTCTGTGGATAGGATGCAGACCCTCACCGTGTGCTATCCGCATTAGTATGTCCGTTCCGTAGCCCCGCAAACAAAATATAACATGTCCTATTCTTGTCAGTTTTAGGCATTGTTACAATGGATCCACAAAAAAAAAAAACGGATGGCATACGGACCGCAAAACACATACGGTCGTGTGCATGTAGCCTAACTCTATGCTTCCTGTTGTTTCTGCTGTGTCATTGAGCTTACCTCACATCCATATAATGAATCTTAAAGGCATATTAACTTTTCTGCTTCTGTGAACACAATATATATAACAGTTATATGACATCCAAACATGAAGTCACTGTAAATAACTCTGCTTTTGTCTTTAACACACAAACATAGGAACTGTATTAAGGCTATTGGCAGGTCTGGCTGTATACACATATAAGCTATATTAGCAACCTAGCACCGGTTTTAGGCTACTTTCACACTTGCGGCAGAGAATTCGGGCAGGCAGTTCCGTCGCCGTCAAAACGTATGCAAACTGATGGAATTTTTTCAGATGGATCAAATGCATTGAAACAGCGGATCCGTCTCTCCGGTGTCAGCCGGATCCGGAATTAATGCATGTCAATGGAAAAAGATGCCGGATCCGGCATTCCGGCAAGTGTTCCGGAATTTTGGCCGGAGATAAAACCGCAGCATGCTGCGGTATTATCTTCATCCTGAAAAGGCAAAAAGACTGAACGAAAGACATCCTGATGCATCCTGAACGGATTGCTCTCCATTCAGAATGCATGGGGATAAAACTGATCAGTTCTTTTCTGGTATTGAGACGCTAAGACGGAACTCAATGCCGGAAAAGAATAACGCTAGTGTGAAAGTACCCTTAGCTGGCCAGCTACATGCAGGCCTCACAGACTTCGCTGAAACATTAACGGGGCACCCAGAGCTGTACTTCTTTTAACCCCCTCCCGACCGCCTAACGCAGGAATGCGTCCTGCGGGCGCACGGGTTATTCCTCGTAGACGCATATACGCGTCATCTCGCGAGAGGCGAGATTTCCTGTGGACGCGCGCACACAGGAGCGCGCGTTCACAGGATCGGAAGGCAAACCAGTTAATCTACAGCCTGCCGGAGGCGATCATTCGCTGGCAGGCTGTAGATGCGATTTTTTTAACCCTTGAAAGGTATATCAGACGCTGTTTTGTTAACAGCGTCTGATATACCTGCTACCTGGTCCTCTGGTGGTCCCTTTTGTTTGGATCGACCACCAGAGGACACAGGCAGCTCTGTAAAGTAGCACCAAACACCACTACACTACACCCCCCCCTGTCACTTATTAACCCCTTATTAACCCCTGATGACCCCCCTGTCATTGATCACCCCCCTTTAAGGCTCCATTCAGACATCCGTATGTGTTTTGCGGATCCGCAAAACACGGACACCGCGGATCTGCAAAACACGGACACCGGCAATGTGCTTTCCGCATTTTGCGGATCCGCACATTGCCAGAACTATAGAGAAAATTCCTTTTCTTGTCCGCAATTGCGGACAAGAATAGGACATGTTGTATAGGCTCTACAAAAAACGCAGTGTTCGCCCGATCAGGCCTGATCTTATGCGCACACTTGCGTTCAGTCCGCCCCACCGCAGTGACAGAAATATTATTTTTTCTGATCACTGCAAAAACACCGTAAAATCGCTGCGGCGCTATAAAGTTCACTTTTGAGGGGCATTGCGAGTTCATCGATTTTAATTTTTTTTTTACTTACAAAGTCTCATATTCCACTAACTTGTGACAAAAAATAAAATCTCACATGAACTCCCCATACCCCTCACGGAATCCAAATGCGTAAACATTTTTAGACATTTATATTCCAGACTTTTTCTAACGCTTTAGGGCCCCTAAAATGCCAGGGCAGTATAAATACCCCACATGTGACCCCATTTTGAAAAGAAGACACCCCAAGGTATTCCGTGAGGGGCATGGCGAGTTCATGTCACAAGTTAGTGGAATATGAGACTTTGTAAGAGAAAAAAATAAATAAATCATTTTCCGTTAACGTGTGCCAAAAAAAAAATATTCTAGGAACTCGCCATGCCCCTCACGGAGTACCTTGGGGTGTCTTCTTTCCAAAATGGGGTCACATGTGGGGTATTTATACTGCCCTGGCATTTTAGGGGCCCTAAAGTGTGAGAAGAAGTCTGGAATCCAAATGTCCAAAAATGCCCTCCTAAAAGGAATTTGGGCCCCTTTGCCCACCTAGGCTGCAAAAAAGTGTCACACATGTGGTATCGCCGTACTCAGGAGAAGTTGGGCAATGTGTTTTGGGGTGTATTTTTACATATACCCATGCTGGGTGAGAGAAATATCTCTGTAAAATGACAACTTTGTATAAAAAAATGGGAAAAGTTGTCTTTTACAGAGATATTTATCTCACACAGCATGGGTATATGTAAAAATACACCCCAAAACACATTGCCCAACTTCTCCTGAGTACGGCGATACCACATGTGTGACACTTTTTTGTAGCCTAGGTGGTCAAAGGGGCCAAAATTTCAATGAGTATCTTTACGATTTCACAGGGCATTTTTTACGCATTTGGATTTCAAACTACTTCTCACGCTTTAGGTCCCCTAAAATGCCAGGGCAGTATAAATACCCCACAAGTGACCCCATTTTGGAAAGAAGACACCCCAAGGTACTCCGTGAGGGGCATGGCGAGTTCATGTAGGGTTGGACGATATCAAAAATATTCAGAAGATAACGATATTAAAAAATTTATCGCGATAACGATATATATCGCAATAAATACCCGTTTAAAAGAAAAAAAAACACAAGGAGACGTTATACTGTATGGGGGCAGCCACAAGGAGACGTTATACTGTATGGGGGCCACAAGGAGACGTTATACTGTATGGGGGCAGCCACAAGGAGACGTTATACTGTATGGGGGCAGCCACAAGGAGACGTTACACTGTATGGGGGCAGCCACAAGGAGACGTTATACTGTATGGGGGCAGCCACAAGGAGACGTTATACTGTATGGGGGCAGCCACAAGGAGACGTTACACTGTATGGGGGCAGCCACAAGGAGATGTTATACTGTATGGGGGCAGCCACAAGGAGACGTTACACTGTATGGGGGCAGCCACAAGGAGACGTTATACTGTATGGGGGCAGCCACAAGGAGACGTTATACTGTATGGGGGCAGCCACAAGGAGACGATATACTGTATGGGGGCAGCCACAAGGAGACGTTACACTGTATGGGGGCAGCCACAAGGAGACATAACACTGTATGGGGCAGCCACAAGGAGACGTTATACTGTATGGGGCAGCCACAAGGAGACGTTATACTGTATGGGGGCAGCCACAAGGAGATGTTACACTGTATGGGGGCAGCCACAAGGAGACGTTATACTGTATGGGGGCAGCCACAAGGAGACGTTATACTGTATGGGGGCAGCCACAAGGAGACGTTATACTGTATGGGGGCAGCCACAAGGAGACGTTACACTGTATGGGGGCAGCCACAAGGAGATGTTACACTGTATGGGGGCAGCCACAAGGAGACGTTATACTGTATGGGGGCAGCCACAAGGAGACATTATACTGTATGGGGGCAGCCACAAGGAGACGTTATACTGTATGGGGGGCCACAAGGAGATGTTACACTGTATGGGGGGCCACAAGGAGATGTTGCACTGTATGGGGGGCCACAAGGAGGCGTTGCACTGTATGGGGGGCCACAAGGAGATGTTACACTGTATGGGGGGCCACAAGGAGACGTTGCACTGTATGGGGGGCCACAAGGAGACGTTACACTGTATGGGGGGCCACAAGGAGGCGTTGCACTGTATGGGGGGCCACAAGGAGGCGTTGCACTGTATGGGGGGCCACAAGGAGACGTTACACTGTATGGGGGCAGCCACAAGGAGATGTTACACTGTATGGGGGCAGCCACAAGGAGACGTTATACTGTATGGGGGCAGCCACAAGGAGACGTTATACTGTATGGGGGCAGCCACAAGGAGACGTTATACTGTATGGGGGGCCACAAGGAGATGTTACACTGTATGGGGGGCCACAAGGAGATGTTGCACTGTATGGGGGGCCACAAGGAGGCGTTGCACTGTATGGGGGGCCACAAGGAGATGTTACACTGTATGGGGGGCCACAAGGAGACGTTGCACTGTATGGGGGGCCACAAGGAGACGTTACACTGTATGGGGGGCCACAAGGAGGCGTTGCACTGTATGGGGGGCCACAAGGAGGCGTTGCACTGTATAGGGGGCCACAAGGAGGCGTTACACTGTATGGGGGGCCACAAGGAGCGTTATAATAAGGTCTTATGGGAGTGAGGAGGAGGGAGAGCCGGGGCGGCCGCTGCGGGAAGTAGTAAGTTTATAATTTCGTCATCAGACAGAGCACACTAGTGAGGCAGCCGCAGGAAAAGTCTCTCCAGAGACACCAGTACTCACACAGGGGATCGCCACATATACAATAGAGCCGGCACTGGTGGGTGACGACGGTGATGTCAGATGGTGGGTGGAGACTTGACTAAGGGAGGCGGAGCAAGAAGGAGGCAGGCCAGGAGCGAGAGGAAGTAATGTTACCCAGCGCTATGCAAGGTGCAGGGGCGGTGCAGGGGCGGACGGGCAGACGCACGTTTAGAAGAGGTCAGCGCACAATGTGCGCTGACCGCTTTGATGACGTCACAAAATACAGCGGTATTTAGGAAACGGCGATATCGCCATATCGCTGTTTTTTTAATACCGCGGTATATCGTGATACCGGTGAATCGCCCAACCCTAAGTTCATGTCAAATTTTATTTTTTGTCACAAGTTAGTGGAATATGAGACTTTGTAAAAAAAATATATATATATCGTTTTCCGCTAACTTGTGACAAAAAATAAAAACTTTTATTAACTCAATATGCCCATCAGCGAATACCTTAGGGTGTCTACTTTCCGAAATGGGGTCATTTGTGGGGTGTTTCTACTGTCTGGGCATTGAAGAACCTCAGGAAACATGACAGGTGCTCAGAAAGTCAAAGTGCGTAAATACATTTTTTTGCACCATAGTTTGTAAACACTATAACTTTTACCCAAACCAGTAAATATACACTTATTGCTTTTTTTTTTTATCAAAGACATGTAGAACAATTAATTTAGAGAAAAATGTATATAGAAATGTAATTTTATTTAAAAAAAATTACAACAGAAAGTGAAAAATGTAATTTTTTGGCAAAAATTTCGGTCAATTTCAATTAATAGTAAAAATGTCAGCAGCAATGAAATACCACCAAATGAAAGCTCTATTAGTGAGAAGAAAGGGAGGTAAAATTAATTTGGGTGGTAAGTTGCATGACCGAGCGATAAACGGTGAAAGTAGTGTAGTGCAGAAGTGTAAAAAGTGGCCTGGTCATGAAGGGGGTTTAAGCTAGCGGGGCTGAGGTGGTTAAGAGGGCCCTTCTAATGAAAAAGCTTTTGTTAAATATGGACAATTCCTTTAAGAGAGATGAGTGTCTGGCTTGATATATATTTCCTATACTGTATAAACAGTAATTTGTTCTGTTCCTAAAATAGATTCCTCTCTAGGACACAAGAAGTAAAGTTATTTTCTTTTCCCCCGTCCTCCGCACTGTTTTCTTTCCAGCCCTTCATGTACCACATCGACACCATGCCAAATGGCGCTGCCCTCCTGCTCGCCCGCTCAGGCTTTGTTGGGGCACTGCACAAGAACAAAGAGCAAATAAACAGCCCTCTGGAAATAGCTACCTATGGAAGGCTCTTAACCCGCTCAGGAGTCCCGGAGCCCTGACTCACAAAGGGAGCTGTTGTTTCAGATTAGTCTCTGCAAGCTGAACATTCCTAAGTCACGTCACGTTGGAAAGTAAAAATTCTGGGAAGGGAGCCAACTCCAGGAGTCCAGAGTCACTGGAGCAGCACCCAGCGGATCGGGACTTTTCTGCATTATATTCAAATGTTTCTGCTTTCAGGTGGAATCAAATTGAGCCACAGAAGTGGAAGGGTTAATACAGAAAAACTGCAGAAGTAACCTGATCATAGCATATATTCTTGTCCATAGGAGGCAGTATTATACTAGTTATACCCTTGTACACAGGAGCAGTATTATACTAGTTATACCCTTGTACACAGGAGCAGTATTATAGTAGTTATATTCTTGTACATAGGAGCAGTATTATAGTAGTTATATTCTTGTATATAGGAGCAGTATTATAGTAGTTATATTCTTGTATATAAGAGCAGTATTATAGTAGTTATATTCTTGTATATAGGAGCAGTATTATAGTAGTTATATTCTTGTACATAGGAGCAGTATTATAGTAGTTATATTCTTGTACATAGGAGCAGTATTATAGTAGTTATATTCTTGTACATAAGAGCATTATTATAGTAGTTATATTCTTGTACATAGGAGCAGTATTATAGTAGTTATATTCCTGTACATAGGAGCAGTATTATAGTAGTTATATTCTTGTACATAGGAGGCAGTATTATAGTAGTTATATTCTTGTACATAGGAGGCAGTATTATAGTAGTTATATTCTTGTACATAGGAGCAGTATTATAGTAGTTATATTCTTGTACACAGGAGCAGTATTATAGTAGTTATATTCTTGTACATAGGAGGCAGTATTATAGTAGTTATATTCTTGTACACAGGAGCAGTATTATAGTAGTTATAGTCTTGTACATATGAGCAGTATTATAGTAGTTATATTCTTGTACATAGGAGCAGTATTATAGTAGTTATATTCTTGTACATAGCAGCAGTATTATAGTAGTTATAGTCTTGTACATATGAGCAGTATTATAGTAGTTATATTCTTGTACATAGGAGCAGTATTATAGTAGTTATATTCTTGTACATAGGAGGCAGTATTATAGTAGTTATATTCTTGTACATAGGAGGCAGTATTATAGTAGTTATATTCTTGTATATAGGAGCAGTATTATAGCAGTTCTATTCTTGTACATAGGAGCAGTATTATAGTAGTTATATTCTTGTACATAAGAGCATTATTATAGTAGTTATATTCTTGTACATAGGAGCAGTATTATAGTAGTTATATTCTTGTACATAAGAGCATTATTATAGTAGTTATATTCTTGTACATAGGAGCAGTATTATAGTAGTTATATTCTTGTACATAGGAGTATTATTATAGTAGTTATATTCTTGTACATAGGAGGCTGTATTATAGTAGATATATTCTTGTACATAGGAGGCAGTATTATAGTAGTTATATTCTTGTACATAGGAGCAGTATTATAGTAGTTATAGTCTTGTACATAGGAGGCAGTATTATAGTAGTTATATTCTTGCACATAGGAGGCAGTATTATAGTAGTTATATTCTTGTACACAGAAGGCAGTATTATAGTAATTATATTCTTGTACATAGGAGGCAGTATTATAGTAGTTATATTCTTGTACATAGGAGCAGTATTATAGTAGTTATATTCTTGTACATAGGAGGCAGTATTATAGTAGTTATATTCTTGTACATAGGAGCAGTATTATAGTAGTTATATTCTTGTACATAGGAGCAGTATTATAGTAGTTATATTCTTGTACATAAGAGCATTATTATAGTAGTTATATTCTTGTACATAGGAGCAGTATTATAGTAGTTATATTCTTGTACATAGGAGCAGTATTATAGTAGTTATATTCTTGTACATAGGAGCAGTATTATAGTAGTTATATTCTTGTACATAAGAGCATTATTATAGTAGTTATATTCTTGTACATAGGAGCAGTAATATAGTAGTTATATTCTTGTATATAGGAGCAGTATTATAGTAGTTATATTCTTGTACATAGGAGCAGTATTATAGTAGTTATAGTCTTGTACATAGGAGCAGTATTATAGTAGTTATATTCTTGTACATAGGAGGCAGTATTATAGTAGTTATATTCTTGTACATAGGAGCAGTAATATAGTAGTTATATTCTTGTATATAGAGCAGTATTATAGTAGCTATATTCTTGTACATAGGAGCAGTATTATAGTAGTTATATTCTTGTACATAGGAGGCAGTATTATAGTAGTTATATTCTTGTACATAGCAGCAGTATTATAGTAGTTATATTCCTGTACATAGGAGCAGTATTATAGTAGTTATATTCTTGTACATAGGAGGCAGTATTATAGTAGTTATATTCTTGTACATAGGAGAAGTATTATAGTAGTTATATTATTGTACATAGGAGCAGTATTATAGTAATTATATTATTGTAGATAGGGGGCAGTACTATAGTAATTTTTTTTATTGTATATAATTACCTTATGATTCATTGATTCTTGGCAACTGTAAGGTCAATAATGCCGATATTTTATGACCAATAAAAGAAAACGGTTGTGTTTTTCTTAGGCTACTTTCACACTCACGTTTTCTTTCTTGACAGATTGTGTCAGTGAAAACGGATCCGTCCTGCCACACAATGTAAGTCAATGGGGACGGATCCGTTTGGCTCAGTTTCATCAGACGGTCACTAAAACGCTGCAAGCAGCCTCCATAGCGGAATGGAGACGGAACGGCAGCATTCAGAGCGGATCCTTTTCCATTCAGAATGCATTAGAATGCAAACTGATCCGTTTTGGACCGCGTGTGAGAGCCCTGAACGGATCTCACAAACGGAAAGCCAAAACGCCAGTGTGAGAGTAGCCTTAGTCGCTAATAAAAGTTTCTACGATTCTTTATGCTTCCAGTTGTGTTAATCTTTCTATCTTCTGCTTCCTACACACTGAGCATTTCCAGATCAGGGCATTGACTGACTTCTTAGTGGAAACATTTATGGCTGAGCTCTGGACAGTGTATGTGAGTGACATGTGGACAGTCAGATAAGGGGAGCAGGACCCTCTATCAGCTCCACGTCAGGGTTAATCACTGTGTTATCTGCTCCCGTTGTTTCACCTACTGTATAAGGCTGGGAGGAAATGTATCAAAAGGAATCACTTTCTCAGCAGAAATGTCTTAATTCTTACGCTCCCCCCCCCCACCCCCCCCACCCCTAACCTCCCCTCCTTATTTCTGTCCATGGTTCCATTCCTGGTTTTCGTCTCTCCGCCATTCTAGCTATAGTAACCTGTCTATGACACGGCAAGTCCCATAGCTTTTCCCAGTTATACTGGTCGTGCTCCACCTCGTTGGTTTATAAGCTCTGAACAGAACATACAAAGACTCCCCCAGCGCCCCACTGATAGTCCACATAATACCGTCCTGCAAGCTCCAGTACATTATAGGGCAGAAATAATGCTGACATACTGTATTCATACCATACAGTGCTGATATGATCATACAGTGTCCAAATCATACCGCTATATAGTGCTCAAATTATACCACCATATGGCACCCACATATTACCGCCATCCATTGCTCCGTTAACCATGAGCCACTATATATCACAGAGAACTGTCTCATAGTGGCATAAACCTGGCAGAAATGTATAATACGTAGGAGAGGAATTATATTCTGGCCACCGTGTCATTGGCTGACCATAGCCCCCTGCAGTCTAGCAGTCTCCTCTGCACCGATACATTGTAACAAATAATCAGGACAGTTGAGACATTTGTGCTGCTGATGTCAAACTTTCAGCTTTTTTTAAGCTTCTGGATATATATAAAAAAAGAATGTTCCAATTAAGTGACAGCAAGCAGAGATCTTGAAAAAAAAAGTTGCTCTAA
Source organism: Bufo gargarizans (assembly GCF_014858855.1). NCBI lineage: Eukaryota > Metazoa > Chordata > Amphibia > Anura > Bufonidae > Bufo > Bufo gargarizans. The sequence goes on from NC_058083.1 coordinate 519,836,790, forward strand.
ACTTTGGCAGTTTTTCGAAAAGTCCACCGCTCCTAGCCATGGCTTGAATGAAAAGGGGTGTGTCTTAGCAGGAAAAGGGGTGTGTCTTAGCAGGAAAGGGGGTTGTCAGCAGGGAAAGGGGGGTGTCTTAGCAGGAAAAGGGGTGTGTCTTAGCAGGAAAAGGGGTGTGTCTCAGCAGGAAAAGGGGTGTGTCTTAGCAGGGAAAGGGGTGTGGCTGAATGTGCAACATTTTGCACCACAAGTCCTAATTTTGGCACAAAACAGCTCATTTTAGACCGTGAACCCTTTCCAGTAAAACCCCTACCCTTTCTAGTAAGATACACCCCTTTTTTGGACTAGGCTCAAATACTCTCTCTAAACCTAGACCGCATCGCTGCGCAATTTACACCAGAGTCCAGGTGCACTGATGGTAGTAGACGCTGGCCAATGTGATTGGCATACAATACAGCGGTCAGGCACAGAAGGACTGAAGAGGTGGACCTTACGAACAAGACCATCACAGAGCCGCAAAATTCGGATGCGGTCCTTGTGCCACCTGAATTTTATTTGCGGACCCATTGTTTACTATGGGTCCATGGTCTACAGTTTGCAGACATATTCTAGCTTATGGACATACGGATGTCAAAAGCGCACAGATAATCCATGTGCTTTCTGCGTCCGTGTGTCGGTTCCGCTAAAGGATAGAACATGTCCTATACTTGGTTGCAAAATGTGGTTCATAAACCCATTGAAGTCAATGAATCCACACAAAAAAACGGATGCAACACAGAAGTCTCATCCGTATTTTATGGATCCGCAAATTTGACTTATTGGGCCAGCATTTTCGGTCTATATCTGATCCGCACTTAGATCCATTCATTTCAATGGGGATGGAAAAATGCGGATAGCACGCATTGTCACCCCTGTGCTGTCCACATCCCTGTGGCCGTTCTGCAAAATGTCCAATTCTTGTCTGTTTTGCGGACAAAAACTGGCATTTCTATAACAGGGACCGAGGAAAGTGCAGATCCATGGTTTGCCGACCACAGGACACATACGGTTGTGAGCACGAGGTCTTAAAGGGGCTCTTCCATGATTGATGTAAAGGAAGTGGAAAGTTCTTGGAAAGTCTGAGAAGGCGTCAGGAAAGTCTGCGCCTGATAAGAGCCTTGTGACAAGGACATAAGTGAGGTATCTGCCACGTCCTCCTCCACCTCCCCGGCGGACGTCCCTCAGGATTTACTCCACATTCCCTTATCCTTACTGGATGGTAATATCACTACTTCTAGATATTTATGCAGATTTCAGCGTCTCCTCTCGTTAATTAAGAATCTGCAGAATATTTGATATGTTGCGGATTCTCCAGGGCTTTCCTTTGATCGGTGGCTTCCATCCCTGGGACATTCTTGTTCCTATCCAGAGGCTGAAAACCAGGACAGATCTTCTACTTCTCATAGCTGAGGGTATGTTACAGTTGTATCCAGTCTAGACAATCCTGTACATGGCCTCTTACACAAGCGTATGGAAATCCGTCTGTATTCCAGCTCTGAAATACACACCGTCCCGATTGTCATCAGTATTGCTTCAGTATTTCATCCGGATTTACGCGCGTATTCCTTCCTTCCTGCCTTTTTGATGCACTCCCATAGATTATAATGTGTGCATTTAGAAGCACGTATGCACTGAACTCGGATATTCTGCGTTTACGTTGGCAGCGGATTCCTGTACATAAAATACGGGCCTTCTACGGATGGCAGATCCGCTGGTGGGAAAGAGGCCTATGGTAAACAGCCGGAACGCCAGACTGATACATTGTATCCGGAGAGATTCGTGCTGCTGGCGTGTTTAGATACAACTATAGCAAACCTTCAGCTGTGAGAAATATTGTGTCTGCAGGGATTTTCTGCCACTGGATGTAAAAAGCAATTGTTTTCCTTCACTGACAAAAAGCAGAGATCTTGAAGAATGGAAAAAACACATAAATCTATCATTTAAATACTGCACGTTTGTGACTTTTTCAACAGCACTTGTGCAAAAATCTTTGCACAAGTGGGGGGTTGGGGAGGGGTCATTGGCCGCATTTATCATCATTATCAGCACCTACTTTCTGACGAGTGGAACACTGCCGAGCCATGATAAATACCTTACACAGGTCCAAAGGACATCATCCATCTACTGTATATAGCCAAAAGTGGCTGCAGATGGGGGGTCTCAGCGCGGGCACTGTCTCCCGATCTGGTCCTCTTCCACTCCAGGGCCATTGGATGATGAGTATTTCACATGAACCCGCATCCATTGCTTAGGGCACTTTCACGCTAGCGTTATTCTTTTCCGGTATTAAAATCCGGTAAAGGGTCTCAATACTGGAAAAAAATGCATCAGTTTTACCCTAATGCATTCTGAATGGAAAGCAATCCGTTCAGTTTGCATCAGGATGTGTTCCGTTCCATCCCTTGTACGGTATTTGGCCAAAATCCCAGAACACTACCGCGCTTGCCGGATCCGACATTTGAAATGTATTAATGTTAGTGTTACGGAAATTTCCGCATCGCCAGATCCGGTTTTTCCAGTCTGCGCATGCGCAGTTCTTTCTAGAGTTGAATTTTTTTTATACCGGATCCGTTATTGCGGATTATACCAGAAAGACTGATCCGGTATTTCAATGCAAAAGTCTAAGGGATTCGCATCCAGCTCAGGAAAAAAAAGATATCCGTTTGCATACGGATTTCTGCATCCGGCAGGCAGTTCCGGCAACGGATTCTTCTAACGCTAGTGTGAAAGTACCCTTATAAGGCCGCTGACACACTCTGTTTTTGCATTTGCTTAAAAAATTTTATTATAATATTTTAAACGTGAATAATCCTGACGACAGGTTCCCTTTAAGGATATTACTATGGCACGATTGAAACCCAATGTCTCATGGATTCCCCACCTCTATGACATGTACTGTTATCATGCCTGCCGCTGTATCTATGATGAGCGCACCGTCAGTCTGCGGCAGGCGGTTATTCCGATGTGACTTTCCGTACGGTTGCCCCAGGAGGATAATTCTTTCTGTTTATTCTGAACACTTATAATCTTCACAGCATCAAATGAAGAGTCTAGTTTTGAGCAATTTAGACACAATCCCTTGTTGATACGGAGTATTCAGCGCAGTCCGCTGCTTCGCCTTCTCGTTAGCGGCTGCTTGGCGGTGGCGGCGGGTTCTCGCTTCCACGTTATATGCTTTTCTATGTAGTAACCTACAGATGTTCTACACATGGACCATGGAGGCACATTGGTCAGGTATTAAAGCGCCCCCGTTATGTTGTCGCACGCCCCCATTATTGTAGGGCCACGCCCTTTTGAGTGACACATGCCCCCACAATGTACATTTGGATGCTGTGTCTGCATCTAATGATGCATCATCCCAGCGCCACAAATGGAATAAAGCGGCCCACCATCTGGAACCCGGGAGATCTGCCCGCTATTAAGTCCCCGGAGAGTTGGCAAGTGTGCGACAGGAGGGGAACGGCGCTCAACGCTTCACGTCACGCAGTCAGTTGATGAACTGAATTGATAGAAGGTTTCTGGAGTACAAAAGTCGCTTGCCCACAAACGTAAGGGCTCCGTGCGGCGAACCGCAATAAATTGTAGTCCGCAATGCGCGGTCACCGCCTCCTGAGCTGTGATAGCAAGAGAGTTCCCACAGAAAAGACACAACCCTGTTAAAGGACACGCCCCTGAGCTGTGATAGGAAGAGAGTTCCCACTGAAAAGACACAATCCTGTTAAAGGACACGCCCCTGAGCTGTGATAGGAAGAGAGTTCCCACTGAAAAGACACAATCCTGTTAAAGGACACGCCTCCTGAGCTGTGATAGCAAGAGAGTTCCCACAGAAAAGACACAACCCTGTTAAAGGACACGCCCCTGAGCTGTGATAGGAAGAGAGTTCCCACTGAAAAGACACAATCCTGTTAAAGGACACGCCTCCTGAGCTGTGATAGCAAGAGAGTTCCCACAGAAAAGACACAACCCTGTTAAAGGACACGCCCCTGAGCTGTGATAGGAAGAGAGTTCCCACTGAAAAGACACAATCCTGTTAAAGGACACGCCTCCTGAGCTGTGATAGCAAGAGAGTTCCCACAGAAAAGACACAACCCTGTTAAAGGACACGCCCCTGAGCTGTGATAGGAAGAGCGTTCCCACTGAAAAGACACAATCCTGTTAAAGGACACGCCCCTGAGCTGCAATTAATGGGGAGATCTCTGGATCCATGTGAGGTACAGGGCTGGTTCTAGATTTGTTAGAAAGAGGTTGTCACGGACTAGATTATGATTTAAATTTTTTACATCGGTCATGGCATAACCCCTTTATGATTTATCGTTTTTATTGGTTTCGCATAGCAAATGTATACGACAATGTATATAATGCAAAGTAACATTCAAAGAACAATTGGTGTATCACCAATAACAAAGTGAATCAGTACAGTTGAGGGCGAGGCACAAACCCTCTAGTTGCCTCTTAGTATTGCATAGAATCATACACAGTGCAAAGCAAATTATCATCGGTATCAGATCAATTAACAAGGGAACCCAGTACAATGAGTTCCAAGTTAGCAAGAAAATAAAATAAAGTAAAATTGGGGTTAAATAAATTCTGAATTACTAACATAAAAAGAAAGAAAATACGACAATGAAGGCCTCCTGAGCAGTGCGGCAGCTGTATAGAGCTCATTCCATAAGTCAAAGTGAGAAGTGGGGGCTCAACCTCCAGGGGGACCAGGTCTTCATCGTTATATTCTGTTTCGTCATCGATTCTGGGAGAAGACTCTCGAGTCTGCATGTATTGTTGGCATAACCCCTTTAAAGGGATTGTCCATTCTTTAAACAAAGAAAGTTTTATAATACCTCGCCGATCCCCTGCCGCTTCCGTTCCAACAATTCCTGATCCTTCCTGACACACAGGAAATGACCCCTCAGCCAATGACAAGCCTCAGTGGTGACCCGCCTCAGCCAAAGGGATCGGCTGGTGAGAGGGATCGGGAATTGTCAGAAAGGGAGTGGCAGGGGATCGGCATCTTTTGGGTCCAAAGCACCGTCTGTGGTAGAAATCCAAGCGTCAGCCTCAGGTTTCTGCCGTGGATCCTCTTGGAAAATACGAGTTGGATTTTCCGTAGGCAAATCCTTGATGTTTGAACTTAGACTAGGGGCTCATGCACACAGCTGTTGCCCGTCCGTGCCCGTATTGAGGCCCGCAAACAGCGGATCCGCAATGTACAGGCACCAGCCGTTTGTGCACCACTTCACGGATGCGGACCCATTCACTTGAATGGGTCCACAATCCGGAAGGTGTGGTGCGGAATGGAAGCACAGAACCCAACAGAAGCACTACAGAGTTCTTCCATGGGTTTACTGTTCATGCCTCCGCACCGCAAAAAGGTAGCGCAAGCACTATGTCAGATGTGGATCGCGGACCCCATTCAGGTCAATGGGTCCTGCATCTGCATACGGCGGCCCTACGGGCGGGGGCCCATGCGTTGTGGACCACAATTTGCGGTCCACAGCACGGGCCCGTCTGGCACAGTGTGTGACAGCTTTAGGTGCCCTATAGCTTCCTAAGCTTCTGGCGCCAACCAAAAATGACCCCACTGGAACCATAGATCTCTCCAGTATTCCCATGATGCCCCAGTGTGGCAGGCTCTGGTACAGGGGCGGACAGGCCATAGACCCTACAGCGAAGATTCCTAGTGGGCCGATGCCCGCAAGTGCCCTTCTGAAGACAACTGTATTGCTGTCCTCAGAAGTTGTCATGTCATGGCGGTGTGGGCTTAATGGAGAAGATGAGGAAAGAGAGGAAAAGTCACTGGATGTAAGGAGTATGTAGAGCTGTATTTTCTTGTATGGTGCTGGACACCAGCTTCTGGGCAGTAGTATTGTTCATGCCGCCTACTTGTGCTGCTCCCCCCCCCCTTCCGTACAACATGGGGCCACTTTAAGTTTCCAGTCTGGTACGTCCATTTTTATTTGCGGATCTCCACACAGTGACAGCGACACACGTCCCCTGCTACCGGCTAGCCGTTGCCTCCTTCTCTCTGCGATGCAATAAATGGCGTCAGTGCCAATGAGACTTCCGCAGAAGGGGCCAGAGAATACAGAAAGCAGCGGCGGTGCGGTCAGAAGTCATTTTCCTGCAGGAATAAAATCCTCAACTTTATGTTCCTTGGATCGGCGCTCAGCGCCGCGCAGAAACCTGAAACACAATTACAGCAGTCACCGTCCGGCCACAGACATAAAACCCTCCGCTTATTACGGAGTAAAAATAGACGTCTGAGCGCTGCAGAAGTCAGCCGCTGTTAACCCTTTATTGTGTGCAGGGGTAAAATGAAAATCAAATACTGAAAACATTTTCTTTTTTTTCAAAGATGTTTTCTGATTTTAGATTTTTTTCTTAGTCTGTACATGATTATGGGCCGGCCATCTTGCCTGTGCTGCTGTTAACAGCAGTCAGAAATTTGCTTTACAGCAGCCACATGGACCATAGGAACCTGTAGACCGGAGATGTTCCATTGACTTCTATAGGAGAGTGTCGTGGGCATGCTCTGTGACCTGTGCAAGAAGTCATTGTGCGGGGAGGGGGAAGAGGTGAGCTCTGGATCTGGTGTTATCTATATGTAGACATGTTATCTGTCATTGTAATCCTGTATGCGATGATAATGAAAAGATGGAACAGAATGTTTCAGAAAATTATGAGGCTCAGTGGTCAGTGTGAAAACTGCAGGATTTTAGGATTGTTTCAGATAGATCGATAGATAGATAGGAGATAGATAGATCACATTGAAAATTAGAAAAAAATCATCACAACGTTACAGGAATGTATAATCCCAATCTTTTGATGCACAAATAATTTGTTTTGGACCTAAAATAAGAAGTAATCTGCCACAGCCCTTTGTAAAAGTTGCTACAACAAGCAGAGATTACGGAGAAGATAATATTTGGATGGTTCTGGCTCATGTGAAAGTCAAGCACCCATCATCAGATGACATCATCAGACTTGTGCCTTGTATAGTGTCCAGTATATCAGTGCTGTAACTACCATAGAGGCAGACCCAGGAGGATGGGGGGCCAGCGCTGAACTGCTAGCTGCTCCTATTGCCGACACACAGTATATTCATGGCATTTCACATCAGCCGCCACTAGGGGGAGCTCAGTGCGTAGAGATTTTACTGCTTCCATTGAGTGCAAGTGTAACTGTATAGATTCCTGCGCACTGACTGAGCTCCCCCTAGTGGTGGCTGCAGGCAGGCAGTTTTCTAATACTATATAATAAGTTTTGTTCTGGGACCCTGTGAGATCTGTGTATTGTACTCTTCTTAATGATAAGTTAGCCATTCACATCAGTGGACGACCATGTCATACACTGTTGGACCCAGTCGGCTGCTTCTTCTTACTATCGCTACAGTGTGTCAGTGTAGGTAACAACTATCCAGACTGTGAGAGTATTGGCTAGACTCTATACAACTGTAACAAACACTGAGCTGTGAGAACTATTAGGTCTTTACAGGTTCTCTGGATGTAAACAAGAATGTCCTCATTCACTGACAGCAAGCGGAGATCTTAGAACATTGTAGATTTCTTAATTTCACAACGATGAGCTGAAAGGATCAGTGCCTCATGTTAAACACCCCCTGGACCCTACATGGCACTGTGTGATTGGGATGTGGTTGCACCTAATAGTGGTGTCCAGCACCGTACAGGAAAATACAGCTCTACATACTCCTTACATTCAGTGACTTCTCCTCTCTTTCTTCATCTTCTCCATTCAGCCCACACCGCCATGACAACTTCTGAGGAAGCTGCCCGTCTGTGGTGTCCAGCACCGTACAGAACAATACAGCTCTCCATACTCCTTACATCCAGTGACTTCTCCTCTGATGTAAAAGTTCTCTTTTCTCATCTTCTCCATTCAGCTCACACCGCCATGACAACTTCTGAGGACAGCAATACAGTTGAATTTAGGAGGGCACTTGCGGGCATCGGCCCACTGGGAATCTTCGCCGTAGGGTCTATGGCCTGTCCGCCCCTGTACCAGCGCCTGTCACACTGGGGCATCATTGGAATACTGGAGAGATCTATGGTTCCAGTGGGGTCATTTTTGTTTGGCACCAGAAGCTATTCTATCCACAGGTTGTGTGTGGTATTACAGCTCAGCCCCATCCATTTCAATGAAACTGAGCTGCAATACCAGACACAACCCATGGGCAGGTGTGGCGCTGCTTTTTTGGAATCATGGAGCTAAGTTTTTCTCTCTGACTACAATTTGATATGACATCATACAGATTCTGCATGTTCCACCCCCTGCCAAATGTATAGAGCTTTTCATATTATATATGGGAAGTAGTGGATCCCATCTGGCGGCACACACAGGCTTTATGGCGTCACACGAATGGTCTCTGTGCATTCAGCGCTGCCTATCGGAGTCTGTGGTAGTCTGAAATCCAACATCTTCCTCCTTACAGACACTCTCCCCCATGCTTTACACTGCAGTTTGATTTTTTTTTATTCTTTCCTACGCTGAATTATATAAAATTCTTCCCTCTTTTTTCCCCTTTTCTTGATGGGGCCTATTCTGTTTTACAATTTCTCTCACTTCTGTTTATACCACTGCAGAAGTTTCGAGGTCAGCGACCAAATACCACGTACATGAGTGCGACAACCGGGCTGCTTTTTCTAGATCCTTATTTTGAGTCTTTACCAGTCCCAAGGGTAATAAGAAGCGAGCGATCGCTCTTCTAGGATGAATGGAGGGGACCCCCAGCGGCTGCGCTCTTATGTAAGAATGTGGAGGAGCTCACGTATGAAGCTGCGGCTCATGTGCGGGATGGTTTTAATTTTACATGTCTTCGGATGAGTGGGAAGAGCTGACTCACCGGCAGATTGTTGTTTCAGATTTTTATAGCCTGCATCATTAAAATAGCAATCGCTTCATTTCTATATTTTTAAATGAGTTGAACCCGATCCAAAATCCACATTTTCTTCTCGATACTCACCTCCAGCTGAGGCGATGCTCCACGTGATGCCAGATTTAAAGGGGTTTCTTTCTTTCTTTTTTTTTAGCTCAAACACCAGAAAATAAAAAGTTCTGCAATGTTCTAATATACTTGGATATGAAATAATCTAAATTTTCAAAACTACTGCTTGCTGTCAGTGAAGGGGAACACTATTGTTTCTATTCGGATGCAGTAAACCTGTACGTAGCCAAAGTGAATACAGTCTAGACCAGGGCTGGCCAACCTGCAGCTCTCCAGCTGTTGTAAAACTACAACTTCCACCATGCCCTTCTGTAGGCAGACTGGGCATGCTGGGAGTTGTAGTTTTGCAACAGCTAGAGAGTCGCAGGTTGGCCATCCCTGGTCTAGACAATGCTCTGTGAGCTAAACACATCAGCAGCTGCTGCTACAATGTATCAGTCTGGAGTCCAGCATTGTCTAGACTGGATACAATTGTACTTTTCACTTTGAACGTTGCTGATCCGCTCGCCCCACTGGATGGAGCTAGCGCAGCAGTGCCTCTCTGGACACCGCGACAAAAAGGGACACATCTCTTTTTGGCGCGATCGTGACTTTACACCGCCAGCTGCACGAACGGCAGGGTAGCCTCCGACTGAAAACAATAGGAGACAGACACCACGCAGCCACGGATGGAAATTTGGTGAGGAATCTGCGCCAAACTATTTTTTCAATAGACCCTAAAGGTACATTCACATGACCATATGTAGTCTGCGATCTGCAAAACGTGGATCTGAAAAATACGGATGATGTCCAGGTGGCGTCCATGTTGCATTCGTTTTTTTGTTTTTTTTTTGTTTTTTTGCGGATCCATTGATTCCAATGGGTCAGCGAACCGCACATGTGCAAAGCGTACGTAAGACATTTGTGTGCTTTCCGCATCTGTATGTCCGTTGCGCAAAAGATAGAACATATCCTATTCTTGGACGCAAATGGGTCTGCAAAAAAAAAAAGTCAATGGGTCTGCAAAAAAAAAAATGAATGCAACCTGGACCTCATACATAGTTTGTGGACCATAAAATCCATACGATCGTGTGAACTAGGGCTGCACGATATGGGAATTTTGTGCGATTGCGATTAGGGCCCTAAAAATTGCGATAACGATATGTGATGCGATATTTTAAAGGAATTGTGCTAGAGGTCTATTTGCTTGGATTTTCCCATATGAGCCGCTGACGCGGCTGGGTATGACAGCTGGGGGATCTGTGGATGACGCTGAGTTGTGGGGGATCTGTGGATGACGCTGAGTTGTGGGGGATCTGTGGATGACGCTGAGTTGTGGGGGATCTGTGGATGACGCTGAGTTGTGGGGGATCTGTGGAGGGTGCTGTTATATGGTGGATCTGTGGAGGGTGCTGTTATATGGGGGATCTGTGGAGGGCGCTGTGTTGTGGGGGATCTGTGCTGTTATATGGGGGATCTGTGGAGGGCGCTGTTATATGGGGGATCTGTGGAGGGTGCTGTTATATGGGGGATCTGTGGAGGACGCTGTTATATGGGGGATCTGTGGAGGGCGCTGTTATATGGGGGATCTGTGGAGGGCGCTGTTATATGGGGGATCTGTGGAGGGCGCTGTTATATGGGGGATCTGTGGAGGGCACTGTGTTGTGGGGGATCTGTGCTGTTATATGGGGGATCTGTGGAGGACGCTGTTATATGGGGGATCTGTGGAGGGCGCTGTTATATGGGGATCTGTGGAGGACGCTGTTATATGGGGGATCTGTGGAGGACGCTGTTATATGGGGGATCTGTGGAGGGCGCTGTTATATGGGGGATCTGTGGGGGACGCTGTTATATGGGGGATCTGTGGAGGGCGCTGTTATATGGGGGATCTGTGGAGGACGCTGTTATATGGGGGATCTGTGGAGGACGCTGTTATATGGGGGATCTGTGGATGGCACTGTTATATGGGGGATCTGTGGAGGGCGCTGTTATATGGGGGATCTGTGGAGGACGCTGTTATGGGGGATCTGTGGAGGACGCTTATGGGGGACCTGTGGAGGGCACTGTTATAGGGGGGATCTGTGGAGGGCGCTGTTATATGGGGGATCTGTGGAGGGCGCTGTTATGGGGGACCTGTGGAGGGCGCTGTTATATGGGGGATCTGTGGAGGGCGCTGTTATGGGGGACCTGTGGAGGATGCTGTTATATGGGGGATCTGTGGAGGGCGCTGTTATGGGGGACCTGTGGAGGACACTTATGGGGGACCTGTGGAGGGCACTGTTATAGGGGGGATCTGTGGAGGACGCTGTTATATGGGGAATCTGTGGAGGACGCTGTTATATGGGGGATCTGTGGAGGGCGCTGTTATGGGGGACCTGTGGAGGACACTTATGGGGGACCTGTGGAGGGCACTGTTATAGGGGGGATCTGTGGAGGACGCTGTTATATGGGGAATCTGTGGAGGACGCTGTTATATGGGGGATCTGTGGAGGGCACTGTTATATGGGGGACCTGTGGAGGGCACTGTTATATGGGGGATCTGTGGAGGGCGCTGTTATGGGGGATCTGTGGAGGACGCTGTTATATGGGGGATCTGTGGAGGGCACTGTTATATGGGGGATCTGTGGAGGGCGCTGTTATATGGGGGATCTGTGGAGGACGCTGTTATGGGGGACCTGTGGAGGGCGCTGTTATATGGGGGATCTGTGGGGGACGCTGTTATATGGGGGATCTGTGGGGGACGCTGTTATATGGGGGATCTGTGGGGGACGCTGTTATATGGGGGATCTGTGGGGGACGCTGTTATATGGGGGATCTGTGGGGGACGCTGTTATATGGGGGATCTGTGGGGGACGCTGTTATATGGGGGATCTGTGGGGGACGCTGTTATATGGGGGATCTGTGGGGGACGCTGTTATATGGGGGATCTGTGGAGGACACATAGGGCCATGAGGGGGGCCAGCTTAAGACATATAGCATCTTATGCTGGTCCCCCTCATGTGTCCTAAACTGGGCACATAACTGCCTTTGCGTGTAAAGTGTTTTACTAGTGTGTGTGGGTGAAACAATCTCTCTCCTAACAGGTCCGGCCTCTGTACTCACTATGAATGCAATGCACTGCAGCGAGCGGCAGCGAGGGGACCGGCCGGCGCGTGACTGACGTCACTTAGTAACGCTCCTGCTTCCTGAAGTGGGAGGAGCGTTACTAAGTGACGTCAGTCACGCGCCGGCCGGCCACCTCGCTGCCGCTCGCTGCAGTGCATTGCATTCATAGTGAGTACAGAGGCCGGACCTGTTAGGAGAGAGATTGTTTCACACACACACACTAGTAAAACACTTTATATATAAACTCGGCATTTTCGGGTCGGCCAAATCGCCATATCGCATTTGCCGATTATCGCGATTCGATTGTTTTTTCGATTTATCGTGCAGCCCTAGTGTGAACGTACCCTAAAGATGCACCAAATTTATCACGGGGCTCAGGCTTGGCGCAGGGCTAGACAAATTTTGTGTCTAACTTTACACCAACTATTGGTCGGCTTACTTTATGCCCAAAGTTTGGCGCACATTGTGACCTCTTAGGCCACGCCCTATCAGCTGTTTCGGGTTGCTGCTGCGCCAGTGGAAGCACAGAGTTGAAGCAGAAGACCCTATACCAGGGATCAACAACCTTCGGCACTCCAGCTGTTGTGAAACTACAATTCCCAGCATGCTCCATTCATTTGTATAAAGAGTTCTTAGAAGAGCAGAGCAAGTATGCATGCTGGGAGTTGTAGTTGCCTACCCCTGCCGGAGGTTGCCTACCCCTGCTCTATACACTGTGTATGTACGGTGCCAGCATACAGCAGCTCAGCTCCCATTCATTTCAATAGGAGCTGCAGTACCCCAACACGGCCACTACATAGTGTACGGCGCTCTCTGCCTCCAGATCCATACACTGTATAGCTTCCGACTGGGGGTCCTGGGAGTCAGACCCCCACTAAACTGATATTGATGACCTATGCGGAGTATAGGTCATCAATATCGGTAGCTTGGACGTGGACACCCCCTTTTTAAAGTGGTTGTGACAAGTTTAAAACGTATTCTCTACTATGGGTCAGCTGCCTTCTGCGCTCCAGCTGATGGGAAACTACAACTCCCAACATGTATGTATGCTCAACTATTCTCAGAACTCCCATAGAAGTCAATGGTGTATGCTGAGAGTTGTAGTTTCACAGCAGCTGACTGCTCTAGTCACAGGATAGGTGATAAGCGTCTGATCGGTGGGGGTCCGAATGATGGGATCCCAACTCAGGGGTCTTTTGTCCACTGTCTCGGTGCAGTGGCGGTGGAGAGTGCACCCTCTGCTTATCTCTATGGCACTGTTGGAGATAGCCAAGCTTTGCACGACCCCTTCACCAATCATTGGGGGTCCCAGAGGTCGGATCCCCCACCGATCCGACACTTATCCCGTGTAATGTGGATAAGGGATAAGTTTACAACTTGGCGCCACCCCTTTTAGTTATAAGAAATCGGAAGACCCCTTTAAGGCCAGAATTGCCTCAGCCCATGTTGTAATATTCTGGCATATTGTTAGGATTATCCCCACAGCCATAAATGGATTAAATCACATCATTCCCAAGACTCCTCAATCTGCCGGAACAACTTCCAGCGGAGTGGAGGAGCCCCGGTACCTGCAGTAAACATCCGATTTCCCTGATTACACGGCCTCCTAAATCCAGAAAATCAGATTTAGCATAAACGTCTAATCAAGAGAATGGAGGTCCAGAGCCACTTATCAGGAGCGGTGTGGGGGCGGGGGCGCAGCGTCTTGTAAATCTCTGTGTCTCCTTCCTGTCACATTATCGTATATTGATTTACCCGGTGAATTTGTAAAACTCAGATGTGGGAGATCAGGATGAATGAGAAGACGCTGGAGATGTCAGACATAGCACTGACAGCCATGGACGGTGGACACAGCCCCTAATAACGGCTCAGGGGGATCTGCGTGACCAACGAAATGTGGATCTTAATCTACTATGGGGGCACTGTGTCTTCCTCTACTATAAGGGGCACAGTGCCTTACTCTACTTTGAGGTCACTGTGTCTTCCTCTACTATGGGGGAACTGGTTCTTACTCTACTATGGGGGCACTGTGCCTTACTCTACTATGAGGTCACTGTGTCTTACTCTACTATGGGGGAACTGGTTCTTACTCTACTATGAGGTCACTGTGTCTTACTCTACTATGGGGGCACTGTGTCTTACTCTACTATGGGGGAACTGGTTCTTACTCTACTATGGCGGAACTGGTTCTTACTCTACAATGGGGGCACTGTGCCTTACTCTACTATGAGGTCACTGTGTCTTACTCTACTATGGGGGAACTGGTTCTTACTCTACAATGGGGGCACTGTGTCTTACTCTACTATGGCGGAACTGGTTCTTACTCTACTATGGGGGCACTGTGTCTTCCTCTACTATGAGGTCACTGTGTCTTACTCTACTATGAGGTCACTGTGTCTTACTCTACTATGGGGGCACTGTGTCTTACTCTACTATGGGGGAACTGGTTCTTACTCTACTATGGGGGCACTGTGTCTTCCTCTACTATGAGGTCACTGTGTCTTACTCTACTATGAGGTCACTGTGTCTTACTCTACTATGGGGGCACTGTGTCTTACTCTACTATGGGGGAACTGGTTCTTACTCTACTATGAGGGCACTGTGTCATACTCTGCTATGGGTCACTGTGTCGTACTCTACTATGAGGGCACCGTGTCATACTCTACTATGGGGGAACTGTGCCTTACTCTAGAAATGGGGGCCCTGTGTGGTACTCTGCTGTGGGGACACTGTGTCTTACTTTACTATGGGAGCACTGTGTCTTACTCTACAATGGGGTCACTGTGTCTTACTCTACTATGGGGGCACAGTGTCTTACTCTACTATGAGAGCACTGTGTCTTACTCTACTATGAGGGCACTGTGTCTTACTGTACTATGGGGGAACTGGGTCTTACTCTACTATGGGGACATGGTATCTTACTCTACTATGGGGGCACGGTGTCTTACTCTACTATGGGGCACTGTGTCCTACTCTACTATAAGAGCACTGTGCCTTACTCTACTATGGGGGCACTGTGTCTTACTATACTATGGGGCACTGTGTCCTACTCTACTATAAGAGCACTGTGTCTTACTCTACTATGGTGGCACGGTGTCTTAATCACTAAGGGGGGAGTGTATCTTACTCTACTATGGGGGCACTGTGCCTTACTATACTATGGGAACAATGTGTCTTACTCTACTATGAGAGCACTGAGCCTTTCTCTACTTTGAGGGCACTGTGTCTTACTCTACTATGGTGGCACTGTGTCTTAATCACTATGGGGACACTGTGTCTTACTCTACTATGAGAGCACGTTGTCTTACTCTACTATGAGAGCACTGTGTCTTACTCTAATATGAGGGCACTGTGCATTTCTCAACTTTGAGGGCACTGTGTCTTACTCTACTTTGGTGGCACTGTGTCTTAATCACTATGGGGGCACTGTGTCTTACTCTACTATGAGAGCACGTTGTCTTACTCTACTATGAGGGCACTGGGTCTTACTCTACTATGGTGGCACTGTGTCTTAATCACTATGGAGGCACGGTGTCTTACTCTACTATGAGAGCATTGTGTCTTACTCTACTATGAGGGCACTGGGTCTTACTCTACTATGGGGGCACTGTGTCTTACTCTACTATGAGGGCACAGTGTCTTACTCTATTATGAGGGCACTGTCTCTTACTGTACTATGGGGGAACTGGGTCTTAGTGTATTATAGGGCACATTGTCTTACTCTACTATGGGGGCACTGTGTCCTACTCTACTATAAGAGGACTATGGGGGAACTGGTTCTTACTCTACTATGGGGGCACTGTGCCTTACTCTACTATGAGGTCACTGTGTCTTACTCTACTATGGGGGAACTGGTTCTTACTCTACTATGAGGTCACTGTGTCTTACTCTACTATGGGGGCACTGTGTCTTACTCTACTATGGGGGAACTGGTTCTTACTCTACTATGGCGGAACTGGTTCTTACTCTACAATGGGGGCACTGTGCCTTACTCTACTATGAGGTCACTGTGTCTTACTCTACTATGGGGGAACTGGTTCTTACTCTACTATGGGGGCACTGTGTCTTACTCTACTATGGCGGAACTGGTTCTTACTCTACTATGGGGGCACTGTGTCTTCCTCTACTATGAGGTCACTGTGTCTTACTCTACTATGAGGTCACTGTGTCTTACTCTACTATGGGGGCACTGTGTCTTACTCTACTATGGGGGAACTGGTTCTTACTCTACTATGGGGGCACTGTGTCTTCCTCTACTATGAGGTCACTGTGTCTTACTCTACTATGAGGTCACTGTGTCTTACTCTACTATGGGGGCACTGTGTCTTACTCTACTATGGGGGAACTGGTTCTTACTCTACTATGAGGGCACTGTGTCATACTCTGCTATGGGTCACTGTGTCGTACTCTACTATGAGGGCACTGTGTCATACTCTACTATGGGGGAACTGTG
The DNA here is from genome assembly GCF_014858855.1 of Bufo gargarizans. Taxonomy (NCBI): domain Eukaryota; kingdom Metazoa; phylum Chordata; class Amphibia; order Anura; family Bufonidae; genus Bufo; species Bufo gargarizans. The sequence continues at coordinate 519,853,316 of NC_058083.1, forward strand.
CCTTACTCTAGAAATGGGGGCCCTGTGTGGTACTCTGCTGTGGGGACACTGTGTCTTACTTTACTATGGGAGCACTGTGTCTTACTCTACAATGGGGTCACTGTGTCTTACTCTACTATGGGGGCACAGTGTCTTACTCTACTATGAGAGCACTGTGTCTTACTCTACTATGAGGGCACTGTGTCTTACTGTACTATGGGGGAACTGTGTCTTACTCTACTATGGGGCACTGTGTCCTACTCTACTATAAGAGCACTGTGCCTTACTCTACTATGGGGGCACTGTGTCTTACTATACTATGGGGCACTGTGTCCTACTCTACTATAAGAGCACTGTGTCTTACTCTACTATGGTGGCACGGTGTCTTAATCACTAAGGGGGGAGTGTATCTTACTCTACTATGGGGGCACTGTGCCTTACTATACTATGGGAACAATGTGTCTTACTCTACTATGAGAGCACTGAGCCTTTCTCTACTTTGAGGGCACTGTGTCTTACTCTACTATGGTGGCACTGTGTCTTAATCACTATGGGGACACTGTGTCTTACTCTACTATGAGAGCACGTTGTCTTACTCTAATATGAGGGCACTGTGCATTTCTCTACTTTGAGGGCACTGTGTCTTACTCTACTTTGGTGGCACTGTGTCTTAATCACTATGGGGGCACTGTGTCTTACTCTACTATGAGAGCACGTTGTCTTACTCTACTATGAGGGCACTGGGTCTTACTCTACTATGGTGGCACTGTGTCTTAATCACTATGGAGGCACGGTGTCTTACTCTACTATGAGAGCATTGTGTCTTACTCTACTATGAGGGCACTGGGTCTTACTCTACTATGGGGGCACTGTGTCTTACTCTACTATGAGGGCACAGTGTCTTACTCTATTATGAGGGCACTGTCTCTTACTGTACTATGGGGGAACTGGGTCTTAGTGTATTATAGGGCACATTGTCTTACTCTACTATGGGGGCACTGTGTCCTACTCTACTATAAGAGGACTGTGCCTTACTCTACTATGAGGGCACTGTGTCTTAATCACTATGTGGGGAGTGTGTCTTACTCTTCTATGGGGGCACTGTGCCTAACTCTACTATGAAAGCACTGTGTCTTACTCTACTATAGGGGCACGTTGTTTTACTCTACTATGAGAGCACTGTTCCTTACTCTAATATGAGGGCACTGTGTCTTACTCTACTATGGTGGCACAGTGTCTTACTCTACTATGAGAGCACTGTTCCTTACTCTACTATGAAAGCACTGTGTCTTACTCTACTATGGGGGCACGTTGTCTTACTCTACTATGAGAGCACTGTTCCTTACTCTAATATGAGGGCACTGTGTCTTACTCTACTATGGTGGCACAGTGTCTTACTCTACTATGAGAGCACTGTTCCTTACTCTACTATGAAAGCACTGTGTCTTACTCTACTATGGGGGCACGTTGTCTTACTCTACTATGAGAGCACTGTTCCTTACTCTAATATGAGGGCACTGTGTCTTACTCTACTATGAGGGAAATAAGTCTTACCTGTACTATGGGGAAACTGTGCCTTACTCTACTATGGGGCTATGGGTCACGGTGTCTTACTCTACTATGAGAGAACTGTGTCTTACTCTACAATGAGGGCACAGTGCCTTACTCTACTATGGGGGCACAGTGTCTTACTCTAATATAGGGGCACACCGGCACAGTGTCTTACTCTACTATGGAGGCACGGTGTCTTACTCTACTATGAGAGAACAGTGTCTTACTCTACTATGAGGACACAGTGTCTTACTCTACTATCGGGGCACAGTGTCTTACTCTAATATAGGGGCACACCGGCACAGTGTCTTACTCTACTATGGGGGCACAGTGTCTTACTCTACTATGAGAGCACTGTGCCTCACTCTACTCTGTGGGCACAGTGTCTTACTCTACTATGGGGGCACACTGTCTTACTCTACTATGAAAGCACTGTACCATACTCTACTATGAGGGCACTCTGTCTTACTCTACTATGGGGGAACTGTGCCTTACTCTACTATGGGGGCACTGTGTCGTAATCTACTAAGGGGTACTGTGACGTACTCTACTATGAGGGCACTGTGTCGTACTCTACTATGAGGGCACTGTGTAGTACTCTATAATGAGTCAGTGTGTCTTACTCTACTATGGGGCACTGCATCTTATTCTAGTATGGGGCACTGTGTCTTACTCTACTAAGGGAGCAATGTCCCGCACTCTACTATGGGGGCACTGTATCCTACTCTACTATGAAAGCACTGTGCCTTTCTTTACTATGGGGGCACTGTATCTTAATGACTATGGGGGCAGTTTGTCTTACTCTTCTATGTGGGCACTGTGCCTTACTCTACTATGAGGGCACTTTGCCTTACTCTACTATGGGAGCAATGTGTCTTATTCTACTATGGGGGCACTGTGCCTTACTCTACTATGAGGGCACTGTGTCGTACTCTGCTATGGGGGCACTGTGTCGTACTCTGCTATGGGGGCACTGTGTCGTACTCTACTAAGAGGTACTGTGACGTACTCTACTATGAGGGCACTGTGTCGTACTCTACTATGAGGGCACTGTGTCGTACTCTATAATGAGTCAGTGTGTCTTACTCTACTATGGGGCACTGCACCTTATTCTAGTATGGGGCACTGTGTCTTACTCTACTATGAGGGCACTGTGCCTTATTCTACTATGGGGGCAATGTGTCTTATTCAACTACGGGGGCACTGTGCCCTACTCTACTCCGAGGGCACTGTGTCTTACCCTACTATGGGGGCACAGTGTTTTTGTCACGGAAGGTGTACAGAAAACTAGAAGACACAAAATGAAGATCCGACTGACTGGATCCAAAACGAAGGAACAAAAGGGAGAGCCCTGCAACAGACCTGGCTCTCTCCCTAACTGCTCAGCCTATGCAAAAATCTCAATGGTAGATGATCGCATATCCTCGTACCTCGACTGTATAACACCTGAACACCCTATAATAGTGAGGGGACACGACCACCGGCTCCCTACACTTGATACGGAGGGAGTCAGGGTCACCTGGGATCCAGCAAACAGGAAAACACAAATGAATGAACAAAACTTAGCATCAGCATGCACACACTCCAGGAAGTTGTATAAACCGCAAAGTGATGCAGTATGGGAAGGGATTTAAAGGGATGCAATCAGTGCAACTACATGACAGCTGAGAGAGGCTAACGAGATGAGAAAATGAAAGCAAAACAAAAGGAACCTCAAGGAGGAGGTTCTGAAGGACGTCTGTCAGAGCTTCTCAGATGTCTGGTGGTGACAGTTTTACTCTACTGTAATAGCACTGTGTCTTACAGTACTATTAGGGCACTGTGTCTTAATCTTCTATGGGGGCACTCTGTCTTACTCTACTATGGGGGCATTGTGTCTTACTCTACCATAGGGGGGCACTGTGTCTTACTTTACTATGGGGGAAATGTGCATTACTCTACTATGAGGGTACTGTGTAGTACTCTACTATGGGGTCACTGTGTCTTACTCTACTATGGGAGCAATGTCCCTTACTCTACTATGGGGAAAATGTGCCTTACTCTACTATAAGGGCACTGTGTCTTAAAAAAAGAAGAAGGTCAGTCAGGAGAAGACAGGAGTGTCTCCCTGATTACTGCTCAGTGAACAAAATCAATAAACTAAGGGGGCAGTAACTATTAAAATATTACTTTTATTAAATCATAGGAGTAAAAAAGACGGCCCCTACAGACAGACAACAAGTAAGACTAATACATACACAGTCTGGTACATAGATGAAGACCAGTAATTAATATATGGTATGGTGTGAAAAAAGGGGGACAGGACCAATGGTAGCAGGTCAGGCACGGCAGTGTCGGATGACAATGACTAGCCCTAATCACTCCCTGCTTGGCCTGGTCCACCCTATAGCACAAATCCTCAGGACGGGGTCCAAAAAGCCCCGCAAGGGGTGGCCCAGACAGGAACTCTTAACCTATGTAGGTAACCCTATCAGGCCCTAATACATCAGGAAAGGGATAATCGTCCAGAGGAGCAAGAACACACATACATACCAAAAAGCGTAACCCCACCACAGAAATTAACCACTGATAGGATTAAAGTGAGAGGAATACTTAAGTGTCCCGACGCGTTTCTTCAAAAAGATTTGCCCCAGGATTCATCAGGGGACACGGGGCAGTAGCTAGAGTCAGTTAGCGGCTGAGTCTAGGGATAGTATCAAGAACAGAGACATAGTAAGTAAAGTGTAACATTATAAACATGCCCCCTACCTGCAGCCCACATGGAGCCACGGAGGATGGTTACTTACTTATTGTGTGGCAGCGGTCAGGCGTATGGCTCAATTACCACCAACAGGCTGAGACCCAGGGTGGTGGTGTCTTCAGTGGTGGAGTGACCGGCATCTAATGTGGCGATAAACGCCCCTTTTAAAAGGCTGTGGGGCCATGTGTATTCCCCAGTCGGGCCCCCGGCGCCTCCATATGACGTCACAGTAAGACGCGCCTGTCACGCGGTCACATGACCAGAAATGCCGCGTTTGCGCATGCGCTGCGACTTTTCCTGCGTCTCACAGGCCCGAGGTGGAACGCACCGATGCGCTTCCGCATCACGTGACCGCGACAGTCCGCCTACGTCACAAACTATCATGACATCGCGGAGGTCACGTGATAGGAGCGCAATTAAACCAGGCGGTCCCAGGTAAATAAGTGCCCTGTCAGGCTACTTCACCATAGGACCTTTGAGATGATATGCATACCCACTCCTACAGTATGCATATATTCAGAGTCTGGATAGCCTCCTTACTTTAGAAAAAGGATGAAAAACGGAGGGACTTAATAAACCCAATCATTATGAGATGGGAAAAGTGACACTATGAAGGGAGCAGGGGGGAGCAAAACCACGCTCTTTAGTCTAGTTAGGACCATAACCTCCACCATCCCTCATATTTAGGGGGACATGGTAGTGCCTATCCAGTGTTCCCCTATTGAGACCAAGTGTACAGGGTTTAAATGACCAGGATTGACTGATATCAGGAGTGTGATAGGGACTATTGATATTTAGAGGAAACAGGTGAAATTAATTTGTTCATTTAGGCCCTGAGGGGTGACTGTATTCAGGGTGAAGGTCCACCAACACTCCCTCTGTAAGATGAGCCTATTCCAGTCTCCCCCTCGTGTGGGTTTTTGCACCCGTTCGATGGCCATGAAAGTAATGGCCGAGGTGCGTCCATCATGTGCCGTCTGTACGTGGCGTGCTATGGGGGTGTCCTTGTTATTACGAATGTCCCCAAGGTGTTCTCCCATGCGTTTGCGTAGTTCTCTGAACGTTTTTCCTATGTAGCGGAGTCCACATACGCATGTCACCAGGTAGATCACGCCCGCCGTGCGGCAATTCATAAAGTCCTTCACCTGATAGACAGTATTATCCGGTTCTCCAGTGAAGGACTTGCCCTGTGAGAGGCTGCCGCAGAAGCTGCAGTGTCCACATCTGTGGCAGCCTATCACGGGTGTATTCAACCATGTCCGTGGCTTAGCCAATGGGGCAAAGTGACTGTGCACAAGTCTGTCCCGCAGATTATTACCTCTTCGGAAAGTTAATGAGACACTAGGGCCCAGGACATCTGCGAGGTCAGGGTCCATTAGGAGTGTCTTCCAATGTCGTGACAGGATCCTCCTAACTTGGGAGGCCGCGGCATCAAATGTTCCTATCACCCGGACAGTACCTTGAGGTTCCCTCTCCCTGTTGGTTATGGGGTGGAGAAGTTCTGTCCGCGTCCGTAATTTGGTCTTCTCATACGCCAGGCGAAGGGTCCTATCAGGATACCCCCTCTCCTGAAATCTTGCTCTAAGGTCCCTCGCCTGGCGTTTGAAATCCCTGGGCTCGGAACAATTGCGTTTCAACCTAAGGTACTATCCGGTCAGGATTCCTCTCTTAAGGGGCACAGGGTGGCAACTGTCCCACCTGAGGAGAGAGTTGGTGGAAGTGGGCTTACGATAGATGGAGGTACTGAGGCCACCCCTCCCATCCCTGCAGATCACCACGTCCAGGAAGGGGAGGCGGTCCTCCATGATCACCGAGGTGAACCTCAGGTTGAAATTATTAATGTTCAACTCAGAGATAAACCTCTCAAAATCGCTCTCTGGTCCGCTCCACAGCACGAAGATATCGTCGATGTAGCGTGACCAGAGAGCGACCATATCCGCAAACCATGGTGCCGGTTCGGCAAACACCACAGACTCCTCCCACCAGCCCAGGAGCAGATTAGCATACGATGGGGCACAGGAGCTACCCATCGCGGTGCCCCTGAGCTGGTGGTACATACATCCATCAAACAGAAAAAAATTGCTCACCAATATGAACCTCAGAAGTTCGAGAGTGAAGGTATTGTGCTCCACAAATTGTTGACCCCGGGTTTTTAAAAATGACTGCTTGCCTCCAAACCTCGTTCATGAGGGATGGAGGAGTACAAAGCCTCCACATCCACAGAGGCCAGAAACCAGTGTGGCTCGATACAAATGTCCTCTAGTTTTCCTAGTAGATCCCCCGTGTCCCTAATGTAGGACGGCAGGGATGACACAAAGGGGCGTAGCACCCTGTCCACATAGATGCCACAGTTTTGGGACAGACTACCTACCCCAGAGACAATTGGACGTCCCCTAATAGGGGTTGTCTCCTTGTGCACTTTCGGCAAACAATAAAATGTAGCCGTGACCGGGTGGAGTGGATATAAGAACTCATATTCCTCTCCACTGATGAGAGAGGCTTTCTTAGCTCTATCCAGGATGTGTCTCAGAGTCCCCTGTAGTACAGACCGTAGGGTTGCTGGGGAGTATCTCATATCCCATCCCATCCTCCAGGACTGCGAGACACATACTACGATAGGCCGGCCTGTTCATTACTACAATGTTGCCCCCCTTGTCTGAGGGCTTTATGATGATATCTTTATCCCTTTCAAGATCAGCAATCGCCATCCTCTCTTCCCTACTGCAGTTAAATTTTTGTGGGATGTGATGTATAGTGGACAGATCTGTAGTAACCTGTCCTAGGAATACATCAACACATGATACCTCACCCATCGGGGGCATTCGGGTGTTTTTCTTTTTGAGGGCTGTAAAGGGACCTAGCCCTTCGGCGTTCGGTGGTGCTTGATCTAGGTTGTAAAGAAGGTGTACATCCTTCAGGATGTCCAAGGGAACACCCAGTTCTCGGCTCTCTCTCTTATCCCTGAGCTTGTGGAACTTATGCCACTTTAGTTTTTCGTGCAAAGAGGTGGAGGTCCCTTATCCACCTAAAAGCATCAAACTTGTTGGTAGGGACAAAAGACAGTCCGCGTCCCAACAGTTTCAGTTCTACTTGGGAGAGAGTACGAGAAGAGAGGTTAATTATCCGTTTGTCATTGGAGTAAGGAACTTCAGTCACCGGTATGACATCTATGACTGAATCTTCCGATTCCTCAGGGGGTAGTAATGTGCCCCCTGTTCTAAAAAAGGGGAGTCTGGTGCCGGTGTCAGGAGATTTTTTGGGGGGGTTTTGTGCATTCTGTCTTGGGCGATAGTTACGTCCCCTAGACCTATTCGACCCCCGTCCTCGCCCCCGATTCCTAGGGAGTCTCTCTCTTTCCCCGTCAGATGCCTCAGTATCCGTGGTGGAGATATCTGTGTTCTGAGTGACTGGTGGATTGGTCAGAAATTGATAAGCCCTATTATCCCGGAAGTCCTGGGAATCTCTATTAAATTGCTTGTGTTTGCGGTCCTTAAGTTGGTATTGAAACCGCTCCACCGCGTTCTGCAGCTGGACCTCCTTGGTTGAAAACTCTGGTTCAGACTGAAATTTCTTAGCGATCTCAATCTGTTCGTTGAGGTTATTTTCTACTTTACCCAAAATCTGCCTCTCCTCATCAAGGAGAAGCTGCATAAGTCTCAGGGAACTCGATGTTGCTTCTCTCTCCCAGCTCTTCAGGAATTCCGGATTCCTGATACGGTGCGCCGGAGACAGAGTGATACGCAGACCCCTGGGCACTATTCCCTGTTTAATATAGTGCTCCAGGCCCTGTACCTCCAACCAGGAGCTGATATGTTCCCTATAGAGACGGGTAAGTTCGGAAAAGGTGACGGGTAAGTTCGAAAGAGAGAGACTCCCTAGGAATCGGGGGCGAGGACGGGGGTCGAATAGGTCTAGGGGACGTAACTATCGCCCAAGACAGAATGCACAAAACCCCCCCAAAAAATCTCCTGACACCGGCACCAGACTCCCCTTTTTTAGATCAGGGGGCACATTACTACCCCTGAGGAGTCGGAAGATTCAGTCATAGATGTTATACCGGTGACTGAAGCTCCTTACTCCAATGACAAACGGATAATTAACCTCTCTTCTCGTACTCTCTCTCAAGTAGAACTGAAACTGTTGGGACGTGGACTGTCATTTGTCCTACCAATAAGTTTGATGCTTTTAGGTGGATAAGGGACCTCCACCTCTTTGCACGAAAACTAAAGTGGCATAAGTTCCACAAGCTCAGGGATAAGAGAGAGAGCCGAGAACTGGGTGTTCCCTTGGACATCCTGAAGGATGTACACCTTCTTTACAACCTAGATCAAGCACCTACCGAACGCCGAAGGGCTAGGTCCCTTTACAGCCCTCAAAAAGAAAAACACCCGAATGCCCCCGATGGGTGAGGTATCATGTGTTGATGTATTCCTAGGACAGGTCACTACAGATCTGTCCACTATACATCACATCCCACAAAAATTTAACTGCAGTAGGGAAGAGAGGATGGCGATTGCTGATCTTGAAAGGGATAAAGATATTATCATAAAGCCCTCAGAGAAAGGGGGCAACATTGTAGTAATGAACAGGCCGGCCTATCGTAGTATGTGTCTCGCAGTCCTGGAGGATGGGATGGGATATGAGATACTCCCCAGCAACCCTACGGCTGCACTACAGGGGACTCTGAGACACATCCTGGATAGAGCTAAGAAAGCCTCTCTCATCAGTGGAGAGGAATATGAATTTTTATATCCACTCCACCCGGTCACGGCTACATTTTATTGTCTGCCGAAAGTCCACAAGGAGACAACCCCCATTAGGGGACGTCCAATTGTCTCTGGGGTAGGTAGTCTGTCCCAAAACTGTGGCATCTATGTGGACAGGGTGCTACGCCCCTTTGTGTCATCCCTGCCGTCCTACATCAGGGACACGGGGGATCTACTAGGAAAACTAGAGGATATTTATATCGAGCCACACTGGTTTCTGGCCTCTGTGGATGTGGAGGCTTTGTATTCCTCCATCCCTCATGAACGAGGTTTGGAGGCAAGCAGCCATTTTCTAAAAACCCGGGGTCAACAATTTGTGGAGCACAATACTTTCACTCTCGAACTTCTGAGGTTCATATTGGTGAGCAATTTTTTTCTGTTTGATGGATGTATGTACCACCAGCTCAGGGGCACCGCGATGGGTAGCTCCTGTGCCCCATCGTATGCAAATTCTGCTCCTGGGCTGGTGGGAGGAGTCTGTGGTGTTTGCCGAACCGGCACCATGGTTCGCGGATATGGTCGCTCTCTGGTCACGCTACATCGACGATATCTTCGTGCTGTGGAGCGGACCAGAGAGCGATTTTGAGAGGTTTATCTCTGAGTTGAACATTAATAATTTCAACCTGAGGTTCACCTCGGTGATCAGTGGAGGACCGCCTCCCCTTCCTGGACTGTGGTGATCTGCAGGGATGGGAGGGGTGGCCTCAGTACCTCCATCTATCGTAAGCCCACTTCCACCAACTCTCTCCTCAGGTGGGACAGTTGCCACCCTGTGCCCCTTAAGAGAGGAATCCTGACCGGATAGTACCTTAGGTTGAAACGCAATTGTTCCGAGCCCAGGGATTTCAAACGCCAGGCGAGGGACCTTAGAGCAAGATTTCAGGAGAGGGGGTACCCTGATAGGACCCTTCGCCTGGCGTATGAGAAGACCAAATTACGGACGCGGACGGAACTTCTCCACCCCATAACCAACAGGGAGAGTGAACCTCAAGGTACTGTCCGGATGATAGGAACATTTGATGCCGCAGCCTCCCAAGTTAGGAGGATCCTGTCACGACATTGGAAGACACTCCTAATGGACCCCGACCTCACAGATGTCCTGGGCCCTAATGTCTCATTAACGTTCCGAAGAGGTAATAATTTGCGGGACAGACTTGTGCACAGCCACTTTGCCCCACTGACTAAGCCACGGACATGGTTGGGCACACCCGTGATAGGCTGCCACAGATGTGGACATTGCAGCTTCTGCGGCAGCCTCTCACAGGGCAAGTCCTTCACTGGAGAACCGGACAATACTGTCTATCAGGTGAAGGACTTCATGAACTGCCGCACGGCGGGCGTGATCTACCTGGTGACATGCGTATGCGGACTCCGCTACATAGGAAAAACGTTCAGAGAACTACGCAAACGCATGGGAGAACACCTTGGGGACATTCGTAATAACAAGGACACCCCCATAGCACGCCACGTACAGACGGCACATGATGGACGCACCTCGGCCATTACTTTCATGGCCATCGAACGGGTGCAAAAACCCACACGAGGGGGAGACTGGAATAGGCTCATCTTACAGAGGGAGTGTTGGTGGACCTTCACCCTGAATACAGTCACCCCTCAGGGCCTAAATGAACAAATTAATTTCACCTGTTTCCTCTAAATATCAATAGTCCCCATCACACTCCTGATATCAGTCAATCCTGGTCATTTAAACCCTGTACACTTGGTCTAAATAGGGGAACACTGGATAGGCACTACCATGTCCCCCTAAAATATGAGGGATGGTGGGGTTATGGTCTAACTAGACTAAAGAGCGTGGTTTTGCTCCCCCCTGCTCCCTTCATAGTGTCACTTTTCCCATCTCATAATGATTGGGTTTATTAGTCCCTCCGTTTTCATCCTTTTTCTAAAGTAAGGAGGCTATCCAGACTTTGAATATATGCATACTGTAGGAGTGGGTATGCATATCATCTCAAAGGTCCTATGGTGATGAAGCCTGACAGGGCACTTATTTACCTGGGACCGCCTGGTTTATTTGCGCTCCTATCACGTGACCTCCGCGACGTCAAGATAGTTTGTGACGTGGGCGGACTGTCGCGGTCACGTGATGCGGAAGCACATCGGTGCGTTCCACCTCGGGCCTGTGAGACGCAGGAAAAGTCGCAGCGCATGCGCAAACGCGACATTTCTGGTCACGTGACTGCGTGACAGGCGCGTCTACCATGACGTCACATGGAGGCGCCGGGGGCCCAACTGGGGAATACACATGGCCCCACAGCCTCTTAAAAGGGGCGTTTATCGCCACATTAGATGCCGGTCACTCCACCACTGAAGACACCACCACCCTGGGTCTCAGCCTGTTGGTGGTAAATGAGCCACACGCCTGACCGCTGCCACATAATAAGTAAGTAACCATCCTCCGTGGCTCCATGTGGGCTGTAGGCATGTTTATGATGTTACACTGTACTTACTATTCTCTGTTCTTGATATTATCCCTAGACTCAGCTGCTAACTGACTCTAGCTACTGCCCCGTGTCCCCTGATGAATCCTGGGGCAAATCTTGTTGAAGAAACGCGTCGGGACACTTAAGTATTCCTCTCACTTTAACCATATCAGTGGTTAGTTTCTGTGGTGGGGTTACGCTTTTTTTATATATATGAGTGTTTTTGCTCCTCTGGACGATTTCTCTTTCCTGATGTATTAGGGCCTGATAGGGTTACCTACATAGGTTAAGAGTTCCTGTCTGGGCCACCCCTTGCGGGGCATTTTGGACCCCGTCCTGAGGATCTGTGCTATAGGGTGGACCAGGCCAAGCAGGGAGTGATTAGGGCTAGTCATTGTCATCCGTCCCTGCCGTGCCTAACCTGCTACCATTGGTCCTGTCCCTTTCTATCACACCATACCATATATCAATCACTGGTCTTCATTTTTGTACCAGTTTGTGTATGTATTAGTATTACTTGTTGTCTGTCTGTAGGGGCCGTTTTTTTACTCCTATGATTAAATAAAAGTAATATTTTAATAGTTACTGCCCCCTTAGTTTATTGGCACTGTGTCTTACTCTTCTATGGGGGCAATGTCTCTTAATCACTATGGGGGGAGTGTATCTTACTCTACTATGGAGGCACGGTGTCTTACTCTACTATGAGAGAACTGTGTCTTACTCTACTATGGGGGCACAGTGTCTTACTCTACTATGGAGCCACGGTGTCTTACTCTACTATTAGAGAACTGTGTCTTACTCTACTATGAGGACACAGTGTCTTACTCTACTATGGGGGCACAGTGTCTTTCTCTACTATGGGGGCACTGTGTCTTACTCTACTATGGGGGCACAGTGTCTTACTCTACTATAGGGGCACAGTGTCTTACTCTACTATGGAGCCACGGTGTCTTAATCTACTATTAGAGAACTGTGTCTTACTCTACTATGAGGACACAGTGTCTTACTCTACTATGGGGGCACAGTGTCTTTCTCTACTATGGGGGCACAGTGTCTTACTCTACTATAAAAACACTGCACCATTCTCTACTATGAGGGCACTGTGTCTTACTCTACTATGGGGGCACTGTGTCGTACTCTGCTATGGGGGCACTGTGTTGTACTCTACTAAGGGTTACTGTGTCATACTCTACTATGAGGGCACTGTGTCGTACTCTACTATGAGGGCACTGTGTCCTACTCTATAACGGGTCAGTGTGTCTTACGCTACTATGGGGCACTGCACCTTATTCTAGTATGGGGCACTGTGTCTTACTCTAATATGAGGGCACTGTGCCTTACTCTACTATAAGGTCACTGTGTCTTACCCTACTATGGGAGCAATGTATCTTACTTTACTATTGGGGCACTGTGCCTTACTCTACTTTGAGGTCACCGTGTCTTACTCTACTAGGGGTGCACGGTGTCTTACTCTACTATAGGGGCACGGTGTCTTACTCTACTATGAGAGCACTGTGTCTTATTGTACTATGGGGGCACGGTGTCTTACTCTACTATGAGAGCACTGTGTCTTACTGCACTTTGTCTTACCCTACTATGGGGGCACTGTGTCTTAATCTACTATGGGGGCAAAATGTCTTACTCTTCTATAAGGTCACTGTGTCTTACTTTACTATGGGGGCACTGTGTCTTTCTCTACTATGGGGGCACTGTGTCTTAATGTACTATGGAGGCACTGTGTCTTAATCTACAATGGGGGCACTGCGCCCTACTCTACTATAATGGCACTGTGTCTTACTCTACTATGGGGCTACTGTGCCTTACTTTACTATGGGGGCAATGTGTCTTATTCTACTATGGGGGCACTGTGCCTTACTTTACTATGGGAGCAATGTATCTTACTCTACTATGAGGGCACAGTGCCTTACTCTACTTTGAGGGCACCATGTCTTACTTTACTAGGGGTGCACGGTGTCTTACTCTACTATAGGGGCACGGTGTCTTACTCTACTATGAGAGCACTGTGTCTTATTGTACTATGGGGGCACAGTGTCTTAATCTCTATGGGGGCACTGTATCTTGCTCTACTTTGGCTGTACTGTGTCTCACTGTAATATGGGGGCAATGTTTCCTACTCTACTATAGGGGCACTGTGTCTTACTCTACTATGGGGGCACAGTGTCATAATCTACTATGGGTGCACTGTGTCTTACTCTATAATGCGTCAGTATGTCTTACTCTACTCTGTGGCACTGCACTTTATTCTAGTATGGGGCACTGTGCCTTACTCTGCTATGGGGACAATGTGTCTTATGCTACTGTACTATGGGGGCACTGTATTTTACTTTACAATGGGGCCACTGTGTTTTAGTCTATTATGGGGGCATTGTGTCTTACACTCTGAGGACAATGTGCCTTATATTACTATGGAGGCACTGTGTCCTTCTCTACCTTGGGGGGGCACTGTGTCTTACGCTACTATGGGGTATTGTGCCTTACTCTACTATGGGGGCACTGTATTGTACTTTACTATGGGGTCACTGTGCCTTTCTCTACTATGGGGGCAATATGTCTTACTCTTTTATAAGGTCACTGTGTCTTACTTTACTATGAGGTCAGGTCACTGTGTCTTACTCTACTATGAGGGCACTATTTCTTACTTTACTATAGAGGCACTGTATCTTAATCTACCATGGGGGCACTGCGCTCTACTATACTATAAGGGCACTGTGTCTTACTCTACTATGGGGGCACTGTGCCTTACTCTACTATGGGGGCACTGTGCCTTACTCTACTATGGGGGAAATTTATCTTACTTTAATATGGGGGCACTGTGCCGTTCTATACTATGGGGGCACTGTGCATTTCTCTACTATGAGGGCACCGTGTCTTACTCTGCTATGGGGGCACGGTGTCTTAACCTACTATGTGGGCACTGTGTCTTACTCTACTATGAGAGCACTGTGTCTTACTGTACTATGAGAGCACTGTGTCTTACTGTACTATGAGGGCACTGTGTCTTACTTTACTATGAGTGCACTGTGCCTTAAATTTCTTTGAGAGCACTGTGTGTTACTGTTTTATGGGCGCACTGTGTCTTACTGTTCTATGGGGGCACTGTGTCTTACTGTTCTATGGGGGCACTGTGTCTTACTCTACCATGGGGGCAATGTGCCTTACTGTACTATGAGTGCACTGTGTCTTACTCTACTATGAGGGCACTGTGTCTTAATCACTATAAGGGGAGTGTGTCTTACTCTACTTGCGGGGATACTGTGTCTTCCTCTACTTTGAGAGCACTGTGTCATACTATACTATGGGGTCACTGTGTCTTTACTATGGGGCAATATGTCTTACTCTTCTATAAGGTCACTGTGTCTTACTTTACTATGGGGGCACTGTGTCTTACTCTACTATGGGGGCACTATTTCTTACTGTACTATAGAGGCACTGTATCTTAATCTACCATGGGGGCACTGCGCCCTACTATACTATAAGGGCACTGTGTCTTACTCTACTATGGGGGCACTGTGCCTT
This sequence comes from Bufo gargarizans, assembly GCF_014858855.1. Lineage (NCBI taxonomy): Eukaryota > Metazoa > Chordata > Amphibia > Anura > Bufonidae > Bufo > Bufo gargarizans. The sequence continues at coordinate 519,868,330 of NC_058083.1, forward strand.
ACTCTACTATGGGGGCAATGTATCTTACTCTACTATGGAGGCACTGTGCCTTACTCTACTATGGGGGCAATTTATCTTACTTTAATATAAGGGGCACTGTGCCGTTCTATACTATGGGGACAATGTGTCTTATTCTACTGTACTATGAGGGCACTGTATTTTACTTTACAATGGGGCCACTGTGTTTTAGTCTATTATGGGGGCATTGTGTCTTACACTCTGAGGACAATGTGCCTTATATTACTATGGAGGCACTGTGTCCTACTCTACCTTGGGGGGCACTGTGTCTTACGCTACTATGGGGTAATGTGCCTTACTCTACTATGGGGGCACTGTGTTGTACTTTACTATGGGGTCACTGTGCCTTTCTCTACTATGGGGGCAATATGTCTTACTCTTTTATAAGGTCACTGTGTCTTACTTTACTATGGGGGCACTGTGTCTTACTCTACTATGGGGGCACTGTTTCTTTACTTTTTTCTGTGTCATGAAGAAGGGCTGGAATTGTTTCTAGTAGCCCGAAAAGCTTAGACAAGACTGTTATTTTGTATCCTCGGATGAGTTTTTAACCGCAAGCTGAATAAACGCCTATTCCTTTTTAAGTGGAGCTGGATTTTCTCAACTTCTTTTCTTCACTGTTTCTTACTGTACTATAGAGGCACTGTATCTTAATCTACCATGGGGGCACTGCGCTCTACTATACTATAAGGGCACTGTGTCTTACTGTACTATGGGGGCACTGTGTCTTACTCTACTATGGGGGCACTGTGCCTTACTCTACTATGGGGGCACTGTGCCTTACTCTACTATGGGGGAAATTTATCTTACTTTAATATGGGGGCACTGTGCCGTTCTATACTATGGGGGCACTGTGCCGTTCTATACTATGGGGGCACTGTGCATTTCTCTACTATGAGGGCACCGTGTCTTACTCTGCTATGGGGGCACGGTGTCTTACCCTACTATGTGGGCACTGTGTCTTACTCTACTATGAGAGCACTGTGTCTTACTCTACTATGAGAGCACTGTGTCTTACTCTACTATGAGGGCACTGTGTCTTACTTTACTATGAGTGCACTGTGCCTTAAATTTCTTTGAGAGCACTGTGTCTTACTGTACTATGGGGGCACTGTGTCTTTCTCTACTATACGAACACTGTGTGTTACTGTTCTATGGGGGCACTATGTCTTACTGTTCTATGGGGGCACTGTGTCTTACTGTTCTATGGGGGCACTGTGTCTTACTCTACTATGGGGGCAATGTGCCTTACTCTACTATGAGGGCACTGTGTCTTACTTTACTATGAGTGCACTGTGCCTTAAATTTCTTTGAGAGCACTGTGTCTTACTGTACTATGGGGGCACTGTGTCTTTCTCTACTATACGAACACTGTGTGTTACTGTTCTATGGGGGCACTGTGTCTTACTGTTCTATGGGGGCACTGTGTCTTACTGTTCTATGGGGGCACTGTGTCTTACTCTACTATGGGGGCAATGTGCCTTACTGTACTATGAGTGCACTGTGTCTTACTCTACTATGAGGGCACTGTGTCTTAATCACTATGGGGGGAGTGTGTCTTACTCTACTTGCGGGGATACTGTGTCTTGCTCTACTTTGAGAGCACTGTGTCGTACTATACTATGGGGTCACTGTGTCTTCCTCTACTATGGGGGCAATATGTCTTACTCTTCTATAAGGTCACTGTGTCTTACTTTACTATGGGGGCACTGTGTCTTACTCTACTATGGGGGCACTATTTCTTACTGTACTATAGAGGCACTGTATCTTAATCTACCATGGGGGCACTGCGCCCTACTATACTATAAGGGCACTGTGTCTTACTCTACTATGGGGGCACTGTGCCTTACTCTACTATGGGGGCAATGTATCTTACTCTACTATGGAGGCACTGTGCCTTACTCTACTATGGGGCAATTTATCTTACTTTAATATGGGGGCAATTTATCTTACTTTAATATGGGGGCACTGTGCCGTTCTATACTATGGGGGCACTGTGCATTACTCTACTATGAGGGCACCGTGTCTTTCTCTGCTATGGGGGCACGGTGTCTTACCCTACTATGGGGGCACTGTGTCTTACTCTACTATGAGAGCACTGTGTCTTACTGTACTATGGGGGTACTGTGTCTTACTCTAGTATACTTACTGTGCCTTACTCTACTATGAGGGCACTGTGTCTTAATCACTATGGGGGGAGTGTGTCTTACTGTACTACGGGGGTACTGTGTCTTGCTCTACTTTGAGAGCACTGTGTATTACTCTACAATGGGGGCACGGTGTCTTACTCTACTATGAGGGCTTTGTGTCTTACTGTACTATAAGTGAACTGTGTCTTACTAGACTATGGGGTAGGGCTGAAACGATTATTCGAATAACTCGATTAAATCGAGTCAAAAAATTCATCGATGCAGTTTCCCTGCATCGAGGAATCGTTTACACCACGTGATCACGGAGCGGGAGTGAAATTAAGCGTCTCACTCACCGCTTCCGTGTCCTCCGGAGGTCAGAGAGGCAGGACTGAGCCGGCCGGCACAGAGGAGGGAGGAGGAGGGAGTCCCTCCCTCCCCACTGTGCGCGGCTGCCGCTGAACACCAATGAGGACAGAGTAGGAGGAGGAGGGGAGGGACTGTGGCCACTGCACTACCAATGAATCTGCCGGCCATATCCCACAGGGTCCCCCTCCTCCCCCACATCATTGGTGGCAGTTTGCAGTTCCGATCGGAGCCCCAGCAGTGTAATGCTGGGGCTCCGTTCGGTTACCATGGCAGCCAGGACGCTACTGAAGCCCTGGCTGCCATGGTATGTTAGTGAGCAGAGAGCAGCGCATTATACTCACGTGCGCTGTGGCCGCCGGTCGCTCCTTCTTCTGTCTGTGCGGCGGATTGCTAATGCTTACAGCATTAGCAATGCGCCGCACAGAACTATGAGAAGGAGCGACCGGCGGCCACAGCGCACGTGAGTATAATGCGCTGCTCTCTGCTCACTAACATACCATGGCAGCCAGGGCTTCAGTAGCGTGACTCCTGGCTGCCATGGTAACCGATCGGAGCCCCAGCATTACACTGCTGGGCTCCGATCGGAACTGCAAACTGCCACCAATGATGGGGGAGGGGGGGGGGAGGCAGATCAGAGGCTGGGGGGAGGGGGGGAGGCAGATCAGAGGCTGGGGGGAGGGGGGGGAGGCAGATCAGAGGCTGGGGGGAGGGGGGGGAGGCAGATCAGAGGCTGGGGGGGAGGGGGGGAGGCAGATCAGAGGCTGGGGGGGAGGCAGATCAGAGGCTGGGGGGGAGGGGGGAGGCAGATCAGAGGCTGGGGGGAGGGGGGAGGCAGATCAGAGGCTGGGGGAGGGGGGGGAGGCAGATCAGAGGCTGGAGGGGGGAGGCAGATCAGAGGCTGGAGGGGGGAGGCAGATCAGAGGCTGGAGGGGGGAGGCAGATCGGGGGCAGGGAGGCAGATCAGAGGCTGGGGGGAGGGGGGGAGGCAGATCAGAGGCTGGGGGGAGGGGGGGAGGCAGATCAGAGGCTGGGGGGAGGGGGGGAGGCAGATCAGAGGCTGGGGGGAGGGGGGGAGGCAGATCAGAGGCTGGGGGGGGAGGCAGATCAGAGGCTGGGGGGAGGCAGATCAGAGGCTGGGGGGAGGCAGATCAGAGGCTGGGGGGAGGGGGGGGAGGCAGATCAGAGGCTGGAGGGGGGAGGCAGATCGGGGGCAGGGAGGCAGATCAGAGGCTGGGGGCAGGGAGGCAGATCAGAGGCTGGGGCAGATCAGAGGCTGGGGGCAGATCAGAGGCTGGGGGCAGGGAGATGGAGAGAGAGTGGTTAATGGAAGCTGCAGGCACCACCTTGGTATGTATAAAGTTATTGGTTTAGAGAGGGGTTAATGAAGGCACCTCCAAGGTGCTTTCATTAACCTCTTCAAACCAATAACTTTATACATGCCTAATGCCAAGGTGCTTCCATTAACCCCTCCAAACCCAATGGGCATGTATAAAGTTATTGGTTTGGAGGGGTTAATGGAAGCACCTTGGAGGTGCCTTTATTAACCCCTCTCTAAACCAATAACTTTATACATACCTAATTACGTACGTTATTTTAAGTAGCTTTTTCTTATTAGATTACTCGATGAATCGAGAAATATAATCGATAGAATACTCGATTACAAAAATATTCGTTTACTGCAGCCCTACTATGGGGGCACGATGTCTTACTGTACTATGAGAGCACTGTGCATTACTGTACTATGAGGGCACTGTGCCTTACTGTACTGTGAGGGCACTGTGCCAAACTCTACTATGAGTGCTTTTTGTCTTACTCTACTATGGGGGCACGGTGTCTTACTCTACTATGAGGGCTTTGTGTCTTACTGTACTATGAGGCCACTGTGTCTTACTCTACCATGGGGGGGCACTGTGTATTACTCTACCATGGGGGGCACTGTGTCTTACTCGACTATAGGGGTACTGTGTCGTACTCTACTATGGGGTCACTGTGTCTTTCTTTACTATGGGGGCACTGTGTCTTCCTCTACTATTGGGGCACTGTGTCTTTCTCTACTATGAGGTCACTGTGTCTTACTTTATTATGGGTATATGTGTCTTTCTCTACTATGGGGGCACTGTGTCTTACTCTACCATGGGGCACTGTGTCTTACTCTACTATAGGGTCAATGTGTCTTACTCTACTATGGGGGCACTGTGTCTTACTGTACTATTGTGGCACTGTGTCTTACTGTACTATGGGAGCACTGTGTCTTAATTTACTATGGCAGTTCTGTGTCTTACTCTAATATGGGGGCTCTGTGTCTTACTTTACTATGGCGGTACTGTTTCTTACTCTACTATAGGGGCACTGTGTCTTACCCTACTATGGCGGTACTGTGTCTTACTCTACTATGAGGGCACTGTGTCTTACTCTACTATGGGGGCACTGTGTCTTACTCTACTATGGGGGCACTGTGTCGTACTCTACTATGGGAGCACTGTGTCTTATTGTACTTTGAGAGCACTGTGACTTTCTCTACTATAAGAACACTGTGTCTTACTTTGCTATGGAGGCACTGTGTCTTACTCTACTATGGGGGCACAGTGTCTTACTTTACCATGGGGGGCACTGTGTCTTACACCACTATGGGGCCAATGTGCCTTTCTCTAGTATTGGGGTACTGTGTCATACTCTACTATAGGGTCATTGTGCCTTACTCTACTATGAGGGTAATATTTCTTACGCTACTAATGAGGGCACTGTGTCTTTCTTTACCATGGGGGCACTGTGTCTTACTCTTTTATGGGGGCACTGTGTCTTACTGTACTATGGGGATACTGTGTCTTACTCTACCATGGGGGCAATGTGCACTACTCTACTATGAGGGCACTGTGTCTTACTCTTCTATAGGGTCAATGTGTCTTACTCTACTATGGGGGCACTGGTCTTACTCTACTATGGGGGCACTATGTCTTACTCTACTATGGGGGCACTGTGTCTTTCTCTACTATGGGGCACTGTGTCTTACTGTTCTAGGGGGGCACTGTTTCTTACTCTACTATGGCGGTACTGTGTCTTACTCTAATATGGGGGCACTGTGTCTTACTCGACTATAGGTGCACTGTGTCTTACTCTACTATAGGGGCACTGTGTGTTACTCTACAATAGGGGCACTGTGTCTTAGTCTACTATGGGGGCACTGTGTCTTACTCTGCTTTGGGGGCACTGTGTCTTACGCTACAATAGGGTAAATGTGTCTTACTCTACTATGGGGGTACTGTGTCTTAATCACTATGGGGGCACTGTGTCTTACTGTACTATGGGGGCACTGTGTCTTAGTCTACTATGGGGGCACTGTGTCTTACTGTACTATGGGGGCACTGTGTCTTAATCTACTATGGTGGTACTTTGTCTTTTTCTAATATTAGGGCAATGTGTATTACTCTACTATAGGGGAACTGTGTCTTACTCTACAATAGGGTCTTAGTCTACTATGGAGGCATTGTCTCTTATTTAACAATGACGGCACTATGTCTTTCTCTACTATGAGAGCACTGTGTTTTACTCTACTATGAGGGGACTGTGTCTTACACTACTATAGAGGCTCTGTGTCCTATCTAGTATGGGGGCACTGTTTCTTACTCTAATATGGGGACAATGTGTCTTAGTCTACTAAGGGGTCACTGTGTCTTACTCTACTATAGGGGCACTGTGTCTTACTCTACAATGGGGGCACTGTGTCTTAGTCTACTATGGGGGCACTAGATTTTACTCTACTATGAGGGGACTGTGTCTTACACTACTATAGAGGCTCTGTGTCCTATCTAGTATGGGGGCACTGTTTCTTAATTTACCGTGGGGGCACTGTGTCTTACATGACTATGGGGTAACTGTGTATTATTCTACTATGGGGGCACTGTGTGCTATCTACTATGTAGGCACTTTGTCTTACTCTATTACAGGACATAGGGTTAAAAAAGTGAAAGACCACTCGTCTGGCGCTGCTGGCATACAGATGAGTCTTCGGTATAATTAAATGTTCTTTTATTGAATGTCAGTCGATGCGTTTCATGGGCAGAACGCCCCCATCATCAGGACAATATTACAGAATAACATTTGGTTACTTGCTGAATAGTTATAACTCTACTATATTGGCACTGTGTCTTACTCTACTATCGGTGCACTGTGCCTTACTCTACTATGGGGGAACTGTGTCTTACTCTACTATAGGGGCACTGTGTCTTACTCTACTATGGGGGCACTGTGCCTTACTCTACTATGGGGGCACTGTGTCTTACTCTACTATGGGGGCCCTGTGCCTTACTCTACTATGGGGGCACAGTGTCTTACTCAACAATGATGGCACTATGTCTTACTCTACTATGAGGGCTCTGTGTCTTACTGTACTATTGGAGCACTGTGTCTTATTCTACTATGAGGGCACTGTTTCTTATTCTACTATGGGGTAACTGTGTATTATTCTACTGTCGGGGCACTGTGTTCGTACTCTACTATGGGGACGATATGTCTTACATTACTATGGGGTCACTGTGTATTATTCTACAATGGGGGCACTGTGTCGTACTCTACTATGGGGACGATGCGTCTTACACGACTATGGGGTCACTGTGTATTATTCTACTATGGAGGCACTGTGTCTTACTCTACTATGGGAGCACTGTGTCTTACTCTATTATAAGGGTACTGTGTCTTACTGTACTATAGGGGCACTGTGTCTTACTGTACTATAAGGGCAATGTGTCTTACTCTACTATGGGGGTACTGTGTCTTAATCCAGTATGAGGGCACTGTTTCTTACTCTACTATGAGGGACTGTGTCTTTCTCCACTATGGGGGCACTGTGTTTTACTCTTCTCTAGGGGCACTGTGTCTTACTCTACTACGGGGGCACTGTCTTTTACTCTTCTATGAGGGTACTATATCTTGCTCTACTATTCGGGCACTGTAGCTAAATCTACTATAGGGGCACTGTGTCTTACTCTACTATGGGAGCAATGTGTCTTACTCCACTATGGGGGCAATGTGTCTTACTCCACTATGGGAGCACTGTGTCTTACTCTTCTCTAGGGGCACTGTGTCTTACTCTACTACGGGGGCACTGTCTTTTACTCTTCTATGAGGGTAGAATGTCTTACTCTACTATGTGGGCACTGTGTCTTAATGTACTATAGAATCACTGTGTCTTACTCTATGATGGGACACTGTGTCTTACACTACTATAGAGGCTCTGTGTCATATATACTATGTGGGTATTGTGTCTTTCTCTAGTATGAGTGCACTGTGTTTTACTCTATTATGAGGACACTGTGTCTTACTCTACTGTAGGGGTACTGTGACTTACTATATTATGAGGGCACTGTGTCTTACTTTTCTATGGGATCACTGTGTCTTACTGTACTATGGGGCCACTCTGTCTTACTCTACTATGGGGTCACTGTGCCTTACTTTACTATGAGGCCACTTTGCGGCTTCCTTACTCTACTATGGGGGCACTGTGTCTTACTGTACTATGGGGGCACTGTGTCTTACCATACTATAGGGTCACTGTAACTTTACTATGAGGCAATGTGTCTTACTCTACTATAGGGGCACTGTGTCTTACTCTACTATAGGGGTACTGTGTCTTACTCTACTATAGGGGTACTGTGTCTTACTCTTCTATGGGATCACTGTGTCTTACTGTACTATGGGGGCACTCTGTCTTACTCTACAATGGGGTCACTGTGCCTTCCTTTACTATGAGGGCACTCTGCGGCTGCCTTAACTACTATGAGTGCACTGTGTCTTACTCTACTATGAGGTCACTGTGTCTTACTGTACTATGAGGACACTGAGTCTTACTCTACTATGGGGGCACAGTGTCTTACTATGGGGGCACTGTGTCTTAATCTACTAAGTAAAGCTACATACTCGAAACTGAAGCAGCTTCTGCTGATGTGTTTATTTCATAGAGCATTATCTGGACTGGATGCAATTCTATCCACTTCTCAGCTGAAGGCAGCACTAGTCGTGTACGGGTTTACTGCCTCTGAATGTAATTAGAGTGTCCTCATTTCGGGTTCATGCACATGACAGTTAAAAACGTTTTCTGAATTATTGCTGTCTATGGGGCTATTCACATGACAGTGACTAGTGGGCATCAAAAAATATGACGTTCTATTTTTGGACCTTTTCACTGCCAGACCGACCCCATTGAAATCAATGGAACCATTTTAATGGAGTGCACCCGTCTAAAGGGTACACTGGTGCAATATGGTCTTTTAGGGGTTAAAAAAAATCACTCACCTCATCCACACAGGAGCTGTGCCCAAGTGTGATGATGTCACCACACGATCATGCTTGAGCACAGGTCCTTCACACAGGAGCCACTGTCATTGCGCGAGAAAGTGGATATGGTGAGTGATTTTTTTTTCTGCTAAAAACAAACATTACAGGACCACCATGGCCATATTGGGGGCCACTCATGAAGCTTTTTTTTTTCTGCCACATGAGGAGGCACCCTAATGGCTCTGTCTCAGGCTACATAGCAGCCGGACATGTAAGTCATATCTTGTTTTAATGCTAAGAATTTAAGGTTTACCTTAAAACAAGACAGGTGCTAGGCACAGCCAGAGATACAGCCAGGTGAATTGGGGGCTGCATATACCTGCTGCACTCACTCCCGACCTGGTTTGTAAAGGCTCTGTCTCTGGTTGTATCAATGCTAGCAGTGCAGTTCTAGTCTTGTTTTAAAACTTAGATTCATAGCTGCAATACAGCTTGAGATAGAGCAATTTGAAGTTGCCCCCCATCCCTTCAGCTGGCTCTCATCTCAGCCAGTATAGACCGGAAGAAAGGCGGCCAGGGGGGATGTCGACAAGCTGCAGGGAGAGAAATAGAGGATTAGATACTCCTTTCCCTAAATAACTGTAAATGACCCCAGAGGGAGGGAAACATTACCTTTTGTGCATGCAATCAATCCTCCATCAATCGCAGTGCATACTTGCTCTCTGATTGTCATATATGTTTTTGAAAAGGAGTGATTGCTCATCTAATCACTCTCTTGGCAGGAACACATCGGAGCCCTTTTGCACCACGTCAACGTATCTCAGTGTGGCATGGGTTCCTACCACTAGACTACCTACGGTGTGTGAACACGGTCTGAGAGGTGCTAAGATACAACTCACAGCCAAGCTCCCACATACCTCCATAGTGAGATCACTCAGGCAGTGGGAGAGATGATAAGGCTGCAAGCGCCACCTATAACAGGCCATGTGACACAGGCTATTAGGTGCAACAGAATGCTACCAGCTGTACGCAATGGCACATTCTAAACATATCCAGAAAAATAACTGAAATAAAGTGGCCTAAATGGGAGGAAATGCTCAAAAAACACTAACTCTGTGGCGTGTTTATAACCGGGGGAGCAATTCTTCCACATGTGATCCGTATTGCTGGTAGCAATACTCCGTATTGCGTACTGCTGGTAGCATTCTGTTGCACCTGTGTCACATGGCCTTGTGGTGTTGGTGGTAATTCACACCATGCGGCAATTCTGCCTCAAAGAGTCCTTGACCGGGGGCGGAGCCTGACTGCTCAGCAGGATGGAGGTCTGAGTCAGAGCTCCAGCTTCACTAACCCGTGCCTCTACATTTACCCACGTCGGACCTACTCCAAGATGGTGTCACCACCAGACATCTGAGAAGCTCTGACAGATGCCTTTCAGAACCTCCTCCTTGAGGTTCCTTTGTTTTGCTTTCATTTTCTCATCTCGTTAGCCTCTCTCAGCTGTCATGTAGTTGCACTGATTGCATCCCTTTAAATCCCTCCCCATAGTGCATCAGTTTGCGGTTTATATTACTTCCTGGAGTGTATGCATGCTGATCCTACTTCTGAGTCTTCTACAAGATAAGTTTTGTTCAATAATTAGTGTTTTTCTGTTTGCTGGATCCCAGGTGACCCTGACTCCCTCCGTATCTAGTGTAGGGAGCCGGTGGTCGTGTCCCCTCACTATTATAGGGTGTTCAGGTGTTATACAGTCGAGGTACGAGGATATGCGATCATCTACCATTGGGATTTTCGCATAGGCTGAGCAGTAAGGGAGAGAGCCAGGTCTGATGCAGGGCTCTCCCTTTTTGTTCCTTAATTTTGGATCCAGTCAGTCGTTTTGGATCCAGTCAGTCGTATATTCATTTTGTGTTTTCTTGTTTCCTGTACACCTTCCGTGACATTTGGTCAAAATTGGTAGAGATTGTTCCAGGGAGACATCTTCTACTCCCACACATATAAGAAATCAAGCGGAGATGGATCGCTTCCTCAAAAAGAAACTCGTGGCCTCCCCTGCGCGCTTGGATAAGATGGCGCCGCAAGCGTACACCCCAGGCTTTGACGAAGAAGATAAGGTGGAAGCAGGCAGCGCTCCTGATGCATTAGATGGGGAGGACAGCGGAGCGGTTACCAGAGCCTTCTTCAAAGTCACGCTGACACAAGCAATTGCCCCGTTGCTGAAAGAAGTTAAAGAACTCAGGCAAGACATGATGGCCCTGGGGCATAGGGTGGAATCCCTGGAGGGCAACCAAAATCTCAGAACTACACATAGTTCCGCCATAGCGCAAGCGATGGGTGCACAAATTAACTCTCTGACCACTGCTTACCTCCTCATAGAAGATCAAGAGAATCGCAGTAGGAGAAGGAACATCAGACTCAAAGGCCTCCCAGAGTCGGTCACGCCACGTGAGTTACACTCCACCGCCATAGAGCTGTTCTCTGACTTCCTGGGAGAGGAATGAGCCCAAATCACCATTGAAAGAATTCATAGATCCCTCCGACCCCCACCTAAGCAAGGGGAGCCCCGAGAGACGTTATGTGGCCTCCTTAACTATAGAGACACTATTGCCATACTACAGGCCACGAGGGAGAAAAAAGCAATTACCATGGGAGAGATTCAGATCCACCTTTACCAGGATCTTGCGCCATCTACACTGTCTAAAAGGAGGGCCCTCAAACTCCTCACAGACTATCTGCGCAGCCAAAAAATCCTGTATAAGTGGCTATTCCCAATTGGACTGACTTTCAACAAAGAAGGGAAACGCTGCACTATTAAAACACCGCTGGACCTTCTGGCAGCTTTGCCTATCCTGGGGATTGCTCCCTTGTCCATTGATTCCTGGCTACCAGTAGACATTTCTCTACAAAAACTACCTCACCAGGACGACTGGAGGACAGTCATCAAACACAAGTCCCCGAGAGGCAAGAGACGCATAGAATGAATCTTTATTACTTAGTGGCAACTAATGTTGATTAGTTTTGGACTCATTCCTATCAGGACTTACTGCAATGGCCTCATGATCCAATCAAGACTTCACCTTTTGGCTTCTCTCTCATAAACGAGGCATACCCTCATCCACAAATCTGCCACCACGAATAACCAATCCTATCCTACATTCTACTGCAAGTCCATCTCTTCTTGGTGACACTCATGGACTTTCTAACACAAAGATCCAACATGAAAAACATTAAAAACATGTCAAGCAACTTATATGGGCCGTTTTACAAAATCTTATTAGCCTATGTTCACATACAATCAAGAGGCCACTCTGTTATTCGTTATATAGAATTGAATGTTTATACCTATACAATAGAGGCATGGGGATGTGTTGTCAGGTCGGGTTGAGATATATACTCCTCCCTCGGTTCCACATTCCTCCTCCATAATGGACGGACTTCAGCTGTGGGCCCTTTTCCTGCTGCTGTTGCCCATCCTATATCTCTCTTTGCTAACCATAGTCACTTCACCTGTTTTTGTTTTCTCTGTTACAGTATTATTTTTTGATGTTTTTGTCCTTGCTGCATCCCGGACTCCACTCAAGACAAATATAATAAGTGATGTAATATCTATACTATGTCTACCCTAAATATTACTTCCTTTAATGTCAGGGGTTTCAACACCCCGCAAAAGAGATCTCAGGTTCTAACTCTTTAAAAAAAAAAAAGTATAAAACAGATATTTGTTTTGTTACAGGAAACCCACATAAAGACCAGTAAAATCCCTATTCTTTCTACTACTTACTTCTCACAGTGGTTCCATTCATCGTACAGCTCAGCGTCAAGGGGGGGTCAGCATTGCCGTTTCGAGGAACATCCCCTTCCTGTTAACAGCACTACAAAACCAGATCCTGATGGACGCTACCTCTTCTTAAAAGGTAAAATCGGTCACACAATTGTGTCCCTAGCTAATCTCTATGCCCCGAACTCCCACAACACAAATGACTCAAAACAATACTTCCATGAATTTGCAGAAGGACTCAAAATTGTTGGAGGTGACCTAAATGTGGCCCTAAATCCTTCCCTAGACACATCTTCGGCCACCTCAGCACATTCACAGAAGTCACTAGGTGGAATCAAAAACTTCTGATGAGTTTCACTTGGTTGACTCATGGCGTGCACTTAATGCAACAATCAAAGATTACATCTTTTTCTCAATGGTCCATAAGTCTTTCCAAAGGCTGGATCATGTCTTCATTTAAGAAGGACATTTGAAAGCCCTTTGTGCCTCCTCTATTAAACAAATCGCCATCTCCGACCATGCACCAGTTTGTACTACAATAGCCCTTGGTGACTTATCAGCTAGAGCATGGCAATGGCGATTGAATAAAACCTTACAGGACAATGAGAAAAATCTCACTGATATAAAACACAAATTAACCCTATATTTCAAGATAACCAACCATCAGAGACTTTTCATACTATTGTATGGGAAGCACAAAAAGCCTTCATAAGAAGCGAGTTAAAAGCCCTGGGCACTAGAGTCAAAAGAGATCCACAAAAGACACTCAAGTCTCTAATAGGTCAAATAGCTTCCATCGAATCACAGCAAAAAAGATCCAAGGTAATAAGCGACTTAAATGAACTACTATCCCTTAGAAGACAACTGAAAGACCACTTGAACATTAAGTGTGCAAGAGCCTACCGATATGTTAAATTCAAACACCATGCTCACGGGGATAGAGGTAACAATAATGACCCACCTTCTGAAAAAAACGCAAGGACTTACAATTTATTAACCAGATCAGAAACACGAAAGGCCAAATACTCCGCTCCACTGAAGGCATAGCTAATGAATTTAGCTCATTTTACACAAAATTATATAATCTAACCCCAGAAAATACCCTCACACAGAACAATATTCCACCATCTCAAGACCCAATTAAGATAGATTAATTCCTCTCTGCCTTATACCTAACCACTTTATCCAATGACGAGGCTACCTCCCTCCTAACCCCTATTACCCAACAAGAAATAATAAATGTAATCAAATCTATGCACCTAGGAAAAGCCCCGGGTCCAGATGGTCTACCAGTTGGTTATTCCAAAAAACTCCTTGCAACACTCTCCCCTCATCTGACTGCCTGGTGCCAAGCTCTGGCCAAAGGAGAACACTTACCAAAACAAGCATTAGAAGCCACTATCACTATTCTACATAAGGAGAGGAAAGACAAGAAAGATTGTGGTAACTATAGGCCAATATCTCTCCTCAATATTGTCATTAAGATATGGGCGAAACCTAACCCTAAAAGGAGACTATCCACAGGTTTCTTTTTTTTGTGCTGCTGTTAACTACCCCTGAGATTGCTGTTGACGGCGAGTTGATTTTCTATCGCAGCCGCGGCTGTGAATACGGGGGTGCAGATTGAGGCCGCCACAGAGTAAAGGAAGTGAACCCGTACTGTGATATTTGACTGGTACTGGAGGCATTTATCGAGGGTGGATGGTGCCAGAGTGAACTGAACTGAAGCTGCAAAAAAAAAAAAAGGGGTGGGGGAGGGTGTTTGGAATGTGGACTACAACACTTAATAACCCCAATAACCCCGTCTGAGAAATCTGTATCCCCCTCAGGATACCTGGTTCTGTTTTTTTTTTTTTTTCAACTAACCAGTTAACTTACTGTATCCCTCATACATTTGGATTTCAGACGTTCAACTCTTTGGGTCGCCTCTTCTCTTTCGGCTTGAACCAACTGATAATATGGACCTTGTCCTCTTTCTCCTACTGTTTCCCCCTTTGAATTAACTATTGTATATAACTATGGATGTAATTCATTGAATGTACTGGTTTTGTGTGATTGACTTGAGAAAGGGGACTATAATTGAAGAAAGGAAGAGAAGGAGAAAGGAAGGAGGGAGAAAGGGGGGGGAGGGAGAAGAGGAAAAGAAGAAGAAAAAGGGAAACGAAAAAAGGGTAGGAGAGAAAAAGGGGAAGAGGGGGAAAGGGGAGAGAAAGGGAAAAAAAAAGGAAAAAAGAAAGGGGGGAATAGGAGGAAGGGAAAGGGGAAAGAGAAAAGAAAAAGGGGAAAAGATAATCAGATAAGAGGGAGAGGAGGAAGGGGGGGGGAAGAGAAAGGGGGAAGGAGGAATAAGAAAACAAGGAAGAGATCGTAAAATGCCGTAAAAAAAAAGGGAAGACCAGCGTGGCCCCACGGGAAGTACTACTAGGCGATCAGTAGGAGGGATGGACAGTGGGCCTAAACAATCAGGTTTAAATAGGTACCTGGTCCCGAATTCACCTGGGCCTAGATCCCCACAGAAAGAAAAAACTGCGGATGCCAGAGCGCAGGAATCGACACATGGGATCCCAGTTGAAGGGGGTGACGGAGAGAGGGGAACACCAGTGACATACACAGAAACGGATGTAAAAATGGTGCAGGACATACTTTGCACTGTCTCAAGGATGGAAAATTTAATGGGTAATTTAGTAACCCAGCTTGGGGCAGTGCAAACGGATGTTATGATTATTCGAGATGAGATGGAAAAAGTAAGGCACCGTTTACAAGAGATGGAAAAAAGAATCCCCACCCTTGAGAAATCCGTGCAGACATTAGAGAAGGAGGTGGCACATTTAAAACAAATAAATGTTAAGATGGAACAAAAACTGGTAGACCAGGAGGATAGATCAAGAAGGGCCAATATAAGATGTGTGGGGATCCCAGAGCGAGCGGAAGGAGGAAACTGTACTGAATTTATGGAAAAGTGGTTTAGGGAAAATAGTAAAGAAGGTACCCTTTCTCCCTTGTTCTCTATTGAAAGAGCACACAGGGTCCCCACAAAAAATAGGGCGCCAGGGGATTATCCCAGACCCATACTGGTGAAATTTTTACTATCTAAGGATCGAGATGAAATATTATCTGATGCAAGAACCTCGGAAAAATATTATATACAGGGGGTAAAGATCAAACTGTTTCCAGATTACTCATTTAGCACTAATGCGCAAAGAAGAGAATATATATCAGTCAAAAAAAGATTAAGGGAGGCAGGCATAAAGTATAGCTTACTCTTTCCGGCGAAATTAAGGGTGGAATATAAAGGCAAGACTTCTTTTTTTCAGACTCCGGAGGAAGTCAGTGAATGGGCGGATGGAGAGGGTCTTTGAGGCTGGTGGGGGGGGGGGGGGAGCGATAGGAGTCACGCTAAGTTATGGAGTCGCCCGGACTGCCGACCAGCAGAAGGGGGGACTATATTGATGGGAGGGTACATATGGGGGGGTGGGGACGTGGAGAAATTTATTTATTTTTTTATTTTTTTTTTATTTTTCTTTTTTTTCTCCTCCCCTTCTGTTAGATGGTTAGGATCCTTTCGCTGAATGTGAGGGGGCTCCGTGAGAGGGTTAAAAGATATGCTATCCTTGAGTGGATGAAGAGGTTTCTGCCTGCCATCATCTGCCTCCAGGAGACACATTTGGATAAGGAATCAGTAAGATGGCTAGAGAGGGGATGGGTAGTGGCGGGATATCATTCTGTATATACCACCTACTCCAGAGGGGTCTCAATTTTGGTACACAATAAGATTAAGTTTGAATTTTTGGCACGTGAGGCCGACGACTATGGCAGATATCTCTTTTTATATTGTTATTTAGAAGGGATTAAAACTGTAATTGCAAATATATATTACACCACAATATAAATCAGATGTTTTGTATCAATTGTATAGATTTATGCTAAATAAACAGGAATGTATATTGATTGCGGTGGGCGATTATAATGCGGTTATGGATCCACTCAGGGATAGGACATCTAACAGAGGGGGAGGAGTACAAAATGTAGATTTATGTAAGGTAGCTCATGAATTCAATTGGGCAGATGTTTGGAGGGTTCAGCACCCGGATGAAATTAGATATTCTTGTTATTCAAAAACACACCAAACTTGGTCGAGAATAGATATGACCTTTGGAAATAAAAATTTAATGTCCCAAAATAGGATTACGACAAAATATATACCTATGGCCCTGTCAGACCATAATGCAATGGTAGTTGAGCTGGATTTGAACAAAGATAATACTCTGTCGGTGTTTAAATTCAACTCTCATTGGCTGCCATTGATTTCAGACACAGAGAGTATAACTGAGGAATTAAAAACTTTTTTTATGGAAAATAACGGCTCCGCCGGTAGACTTGTGGTTTGGGACACTTTCAAGGCTTTTTTGAGGGGAGTTTTGTTTACAAGGGTAAACTACTGGAAAAAAATAACTAGAGAGAATGGGAAGGAATTGGAGAAAAAACTGCAAGAGGCAGGAATGGCAAGTATGAGATATCCTACTGCACTAAATAAGAGAGCCTGGGAGGAAGAACAGGAAAAGATGAAGATATATCAATTAGAGAAAAGCAGGAAAGAATTGCTCTTTCAAGGCATCCAACTAGCCTCGGAGGGTGAAAAGGTCGGTAAAATATTAGCAAACATAGTGAGAAATCAAAAAGGGAAATCATGGATAGGTGCAATCAAAGATAAAACGGGCAAACTAATCACCACACCCGAAGGTATTAAAAAAGTGTTTTGGGAGTACTTCCTAGAACTATATAAGTCCAGGGTACAATACTCAAAACAAGAGCTAGATTTATACTTGGATGAGATTGCCCTTAGTAGGATATCTAAATCCCAAAAAGAATATTTGGAAAAAGAAATAACGGTGGCAGAAATAAATCTAGCGCTGGGGAAGGTTAAATCCGAGAAAGCACCGGGCGGGGACGGGCTCCCTTTTGAAATATACAAAACCTTTTCCCAGGTTCTGGTACAAGAATTAAAGTTAACATTGGATGAAGCTCAAAAATTGGGCGACCTACCGAACTCTATGAAGGAAGCAATTATTACACTAATCCCAAAAAAGGGAAAAGAACCAACAGATCCCGGTTCATACAGGCCAATATCCCTGTTGAACACGGATGTTAAAATTCTTGCAAAAGTCCTAGCTGACAGGCTTTCAAGGGTCATTAAAGTAATAATAAATAAAGATCAGACAGGATTTATACCGGGTAGAACAATATACTCCAATATAAGAAGGCTATTCCTCAATATTGAAGCCAACAGATTGGATGCAGGGGAGAAAGCGATACTCTCACTGGATGCCCAAAAGGCATTTGATTGTATTGAATGGGAGTATTTATGGGCAGTATTGAGGAGAATTGGTATAGGGGAAGGATTTATAGGGTGGATTCAGTTAATATATCTAAATCCTAGGGCTAGAGTGGTGGTGGATGGGAGCTTGTCCCTGCCTTTTGCCCTATTTCGGGGCACTAGGCAGGGATGCCCTCTCTCCCCACTGCTATTTGCCATTGCAATTGAACCCTTGGCAACCATAATAAGAAATGATAAGGAGATCAAAAGTTTCCAATATGCGGGCGGAGAAGAAAAATTGTTAATGTATGCGGACGATATATTACTTTTTTTGCAAAACACTGGGGATCAGTTTAATAGAGTGATAGAGATAATAGATAAGTTTGGGTTCTTTTCTGGTCTAAAGATAAATTGGGGGAAATCACATATGTTATTATTAGGAGATAGACAATTACAGGGAGATACACGGGTGCAGGTTCTCAAAAAACATGAAAATTTTAAATATCTCGGCATACAAATCTCCGGAAATATAGAAGAATATGAAAAATTAAATGTCCTTCCCTTAGTAAAAGAACTAAGAACTAAAATACATATATGGAAAAGACTGCCAATGTCAATCCAAGGTAGGGTAAACCTAATAAAAATGGTCTTTCTCCCAAAGATACTTTATGTGCTTCAAAATGCTCCAGTGAGAATACCGCAGACTACCTTTAAATTATTTGATAGACTAATGGGGGACTTTATTTGGAAGGGTGCGATCCCTCGGATAAAGAAGGAAGTCCTTCAGCTTCCAGTGCAGGAGGGAGGATTAGCGGTCCCCAATTTGTTTCTGTACTTTCTAATAACTCAATATGGGAATATAAAGGGTAGTTTAGATAGTCAAGTGGGTAGGCAAGAATTAAACAGATGGGGGTGGAAAGAGGGAGGTAATCACTTAGAGGTGTTGGAGTCCGGTTTTTTGGGGAAAAAAAATTCCAAGAATAGGATATTCAATCTAATAGAACACGTATGGGGGGAAATTAAAAAGATATTGGAGATTAAAGGGTTTTTGAAATACACACCGATATGGAAAAATCTTTATTTAAAAGAATTAGAAACAATAGGGGGCTACATAGACTGGGGAAAAAAAGGAATGAGATATTTAGATCAGATCTTTGAGGAAGATAAGCTGAAGGACTTTAATACAATGGTGCTGGAATTTGGGATCCCCCATACTGATACTTATAAATATCTTCAACTCAGGAATGCACTGCGGATAGTGGTACAGGAGGATAGGTACAGGAGGGAAAAATCAGACAGGTTGGATAAGTTTACTACAGTAGGGGAAGGAGGAGGAACAACCGCAAGGAGATATAGGCTTCTGATGGAAGGTAAGAGAAAAACGATTACAATGCTTGCTGTAGGAAAATGGGAGAAGGATCTAGACTCCCTCACAGAAGAAAATTGGAGAGATGCTCTTAAAAATTATGCGACAATCTCGGATAGGGGCTCACATAAAATCTCACAATTCTTTATAGTGCACAGATTACACCGATCTCCATGGATGCTGAAAAGAATGGGAGTGAAAGCAACAGATAAGTGTCCAAAATGCTGGGAGGAGAGAGCAGACTTAATACATTGCTTTTGGAGATGTCCCAAGCTCCATAGATATTGGACAGAAATAATGGAAACCGTGTTTTTGCTTTTGAAGGTTCGGCTGCCCAGGGATCCAATAATTTGTATCCTAGGGGCAACTGAACATTTGAAGCTAAATAAAAAAATACGACTGGTTTTGAATAAAGTATTATTTCAGGCCAGACTACTTATATTAAGGAAATGGATAAAAGTAGACTTACCGACGGTGGGACAGTGGAGAAAAATGATAGATAATTTAATTAAAGAAGAACGAGTGATGAAGAATCACAAAAAAAGGTCATTAAATCTCGACCAGGTATGGAAAAATTGGCTACTTTAGTGTTGGAGGTGTTTACATTTTTTTTTTTTTTTTTTTTTTTTCGCGTCCCCACGAGGAGGGTGGGGGGGAAGGAGGGATCTGAAGGGAAAAGAAAAGGAAAAAGAACTGTAATTACCATGTTTAGTGTTAGAGTAATGTGTTTTTTCCATTTTTATGGATCTGTTCTTTATGTGAAAACTAAATAAAAAAAATAAAAAAAAGATATGGGCGAAACTTCTAGCCACCCCTAAACTTCTACATCCAGACCAAGCAGGATTTGTGAGAAATAGAGAAGGCAACTTCCACTCTTGTAGAATACTGAATGCAATCAAATACACCAGCCAGAAAAATGTACCCTTGATCCTTTTAGGTACAGATGCAGAAAAGGATTTTGATAGGGTTAAACGGCTATTCATGGAATGCACCTTATCTACAGGGTGGGCCATTTATATGGATACACCTTAATAAAATGGGAATGGTTGGTGATATTAACTTCTTGTTTGTGGCACATTAGTATATGTGAGGGGGGAAACTTTTCAAGATGGGTGGTGACCAGTGTGTGAAGAGTGGGAGAAGAGGGTTGCAGTGACAATCCAACACAATGGGCAGCACATTGAACACATTTTATAAGTGGTCAGAAACTTGTAAATAACTCATGAAAGAATAAAGTTACGTTAAAACCAAGCACACCATTGATTTTCTTGTGAAATTCCCAATAAGTTTGATTGTCACATGACCCTCTTCCTATTGAAAAAACAAAAGTTGGATTCAAAATGTCCGACTTCAAAATGGCCGCCATGGTCACCACCCATCTTGAAAAGTTAACCCCCTCACATATACTAATGTGCCACAAACAGGAAGTTAATATCACCAACCATTCCGATTTTATTAAGGTGTATCCATATAAATGGCCCACCCTGTAGATTCGGGATACCAGATTCATTTATCAACTCTATCATGTCACTGTACACATATCCTAGTGCCAAAGTGAGGGTAAATGGCACCCTTTCCAAACCCTTCAACATTCGGAACGGTACCCAACAAGGCTGCCCCTTATCCCCTAATCTATTCATTTTAGTAATGGAAACACTATTACAAGCACTTAGAGATACAATAGCAATTCAGGGTCTCAGAATAGGAAAAATAGAACATAAATGTGCCGCATTCGCAGACGACCTACTCTTACTAGTCACCAACCCTCTCCAGGCCTTCCCACACATATTATCCCTTTTTGAACAATTTGGTACCCTATCCAATTTTAAAATTAATTATAATAAATCAGAAGCACTTAATGTTACCTACCCAGAAAAAACAATAATACAATTACGAGACTCTTTTCCCTTCAATTGGCGTACGGACAACCTATCCTATCTAGGTATACTCTTAACCAAAAATCCCAACAAACTATATACCACCAATTACTTCCCTCTCATGAATAAAGTTAAACAATTACTGTCCTCCTTATCCCTACCCTATGTATTCTGGATGGGACGTAAAAATCTCCTACAAACATACATCCTACCAAAATTCCTGTACTTGATGCAGATGATTCCCATTCACGCTATTTCTTCCAACAAGTAAAAGCACTATTTGCCTCCTTTTTGTGGAAGTGGAAGAGACCCAGGATCGCTTATAAGCGCCTCATCAGAACCCGGCCCAATGGCGGCTTTAGTTTACCAGATCTGCTTACTTATTACAAAGCCATCAAACTAAAGACATGGCTCCAATTCTGCATCCCAGCATACAGGCCTTTGGGAGCGGACATCGAAATGGCAATGCTGACAAACATACACCTGGCAAGCTTGTGGGGCTTGCGGACTGCCTCAAATCCTCATGATACTCCAGAAGGGCTAACTAAGGGAATTATCCTTAATATCCGCTCTCTCCAGACAAATATCCCTCTCTTCTCTACAATACCCCATTCTATGCCATCTGCACTCATTCCATTTCTACTGGACCCCAAAACTCAAGATACACCTCACTTTTAGTCTCTTTTCAAAAATATTTCAGTCAACCAGCTTTTTGAAGGAGTGTCTGTTGAATCTGATATTAATCAGGCCTTCACCCGAGTGGTCAAAAAGGGCAACTTCTTGGATGCACAAGAATTTAAACGCTCTTGCTCTCCTTTAATCCCTAAATACCAAACTAAAAGCGATGCCACCTGGTTTGAGAAGCTTTCTACAAAATATACCATACCTCGCCACGTAATCTCCATCCTTTATAAGTTCATCTCCTCCCAACCTTCTAAAGAAGTACCCGCATACATTAGATATTGGGAGCAGAAACTACAGAACCTGAAATAACCAGATCCACCTCAGATCACATGGTTTCTCCAGGTGTATTAGAACCCAAAAACACTCATATAAAACCATGACCAGATGGTATAATGATCAAAAAAAGCTTCATCAGATGGGATTGTCTGCCTCTGATAACTGCTGGAGACGCGCCGAGCCAGGAGGAAATCTTAGCCATCTTTTCTGGTTTTGTCCTATTATACAATCCTTCTGGTTTCAGGTAGAGATTATCATTAATAAAGTTTGTAACATGTCCTTGAGGTTGAACCCGATCTCAGTCTTACTTTGGCTACCTTCAGACCTTTGGAACCCTTCTATAAATTACCTACCTACACTTTTAGTGCAAGATGCCAGGCTCTTGATTCCAATGAACTGACTCTCCCGTATCGCACCTAGCATCATCCTTTGGCAAGAAAAAGTAGACCAAATCTACTTATTAGAAGAACTGGCAAGCTGGGCTACACGTAACCATGCTAAGTTTACAAAGCTTTGGGCTCCTTGGAAGATCTATAAAAAAAAACCCTACCTGAATCTAATCTCAGCCTATAGCACCTTATATTTGAAGCTTTTCATTGTTTCATTATTGCAAACCCTCTTTCATTGTACCACGACATATGATACTATTGGACATCAATAATATTTCTTTTATTTATTATATTTTATTCCACCTATATCCTTTTTCTTAATCTCCAACCCCCAAACTGATTTATATCCTTTCCTCTACCCTATTTTCAGGTGATTGTTATTGCAGCTTCTCTAGTGGCTCAACATTTTGAGCCTAGATAAGAATAAGTTTATAACGTCCTGATAGGAATTACAGTGATGAATGTTCCTTATTGTATAGCTATTGTTAATCCCTTAAACAATCCCAACCCCCTTTCCACTTTCCTTTCCCCCCTTCCTACTCCCCCCCTCCCCACATTCCCGCCGACCCTCCCACCTTTATACCTTTCTCCATAGTTTACCTTTCAACTGTATTACTATTCGTCTAATAGCCTAATTTAAAGCTCAAATTGTCCTGGACCATAGCAGCACCAACCTGTTTTCACGCCAAACAGGTAGCAAGCCTTCATCCAGACACAAGGCTCCCAGATCCCAACACAGAGACCTCGCTTCTGAGCCCAGCTGCCTATTTAACCACCTCCCGTCTGCCCGTTGACTATAAACGTCCGGGAGGTGGATCTCTATCTCTGAATGGACGTTTCTCAATGAGCGCTGAATGGACGTTTCTCAGTGAGCGCTGAATGGACGTTTCTCAACGAGCGCTGTGTATATAGATCAGGAAGCGCTATGCGCTTCCTGTCCCGGCGGTCATGTGACATTTCAAAAGTCAGCTATATACAATCACGCACCTGTGTAAAGCAACCTCTATGCGCACAGGAGTGACTTGTTGAATTTGACTTTCTCCACTTACAGCTTACGCATCAGACACCAAGGCGTTAATCAAGTAGCCTTTTAATCCAGAGATTGTATTACAAGATCTTGCAGGGTAATCCAGATGGTAAAAGAATTATGCCAACAGTAAACTCCTAGCTCAGAAAATGGATGCTGCTACTCAGAAAGCTGAGCACACTATGAGCAAGGCATCACTGGGAAAACAGGGAGTGGCTAGGCTAAAATAACTAGAAACCTGAAAACAGGGTGGGGGAGAGAGGAGCATACCAATACACAATGCAAGATACTGGAACAGAACACCCCCCGTCTGGTATCGGCAGATACCACTATATATATATATATATGCATACAATGGAATTGTATAAAATAACAATAGCTTGCAGATGCAAATTATGTCCATCTACCTGAAAAGGAAACATGCAATGAACATTATTCAAATAAAAAAAGGATAAGTCTTCAGTTTGGGCCATAGAGCTGGTACTGGAAACAGTCTTAGAAGATGTTGAGCATCTTGGGTAGAAGGCATCTCAACATGGAAGTTCTGCAGGCATGAGTAACACAACTTCTGTAACAGGGTGGAAGAAGGTCTTGATTACTCCACCTCTCGCGGTTCTTACTTCCACCTTACGAACCTTCCCATCCGAACTGGAAACGACTTTAGTAATAAGACCAGTAGGCCAGTTGAGACGATCAACTTGTTTGTCTCTAAACAGAACAAAATCTCCTTCCTTTAAATTAGTTCTTGCCACCTTCTGCGTTCTTACAAGAGGCAGAGGTACTCTCTTCTCCACCTTTTCCAGAACTGACTGGCGAGATGTTGTACCTGCTTCCACCGAAACTTATAAAGGTTGTGCTCTTTTATACACTCGCTCATCCCGGATTTTGGCTTTAGATCTTTGTCTAGTTTTTTAAAGGACTTCAAAGAGTTTCCAGCATTGTCAACATCGTACTGTGCAACAATGTCTCCTCCTTCATTTACATCTGGAGATAAAGGTTCCGAGTCAGAAGAACATTTAGCTTCCACCATTGTCTTAGATGTTCTACTCCTTTTAGAAGAGGCTGTATGGTCTTCTCCTTGACTATGGGCCCGGCTTCTTTTGGTCTCCTTGTCAGGTTTCTCCTTGCTGAGGAGCCTGGCGGAGTAGTTCACCATGGGGTCACACTCCATGTCTGTGGAAGGTTTGGAATGATCAATGACGGATTTGTGGGACCTGCGTCCAGGAGCCGGGACTGTGGGAATATACTCCAGATACCGTCTCTTTCGTCCATCATGTCCTGCAGGGTCTAAGGTATATTTGCAGGGCTTTGCTGGCTGCTTCTGGGGGGTCATTCCGAATTTTCGGAAGGGCATAGGTGATACCCAACTTTTGTTATTATCCTTGAAGAACTCTCTGTCCATGAGGGTAACTAATTCCTTATCTTCCGCTGAAGGAGCTAATGTATTATTCTTAGCAGTAACTTGGAAAACCATTTCCCCTATTCTGTTATTTAATTCTTCCTGCCTAACGATGGGGTCTTCTCTCTGGATGTCTTGGTTTTCAGCTTGGGGCTCTCTTGCACATAGTAGTGGTTGGGATACTGCCTGAAGTAAGAAGTTTGTCCCCCTCTTAATACGTTGGTTCTGAGGGAGTGTACTTGGCAGGGTCTGCGGATTCTGTCCAGACATACATCCCCCACGATGACCCAACCCACTGTAAGTTTCTGGGCATATGGTGCGTTGAAAGGGCCATTGCGAAGTTCAAGGATCTTATGAGCCTCGAGAATGTCTCTACCTAGCAGGAGTAAGATCTCTGCATGGTTATCAAGGGGAGGAATCTCTCTGGCTATGTTCCTGAGATGAGGGTGATATTGTGCGGCTTCACTTCAGGTGTTGGAATCTCATCCCCTGCCTCAGGGCTTTCATTTCCAATGAAAGTGGCTGCGTTAATAGTGGGCACAACCCCTGTCTTTTTAACGGAAATTAAACCTTTAGGGTTTCTCTGTCTGGGACTGAAAGTCTTGTGTCTCTGTTTAGTAGAGCCAAAGATGTTGATCCCCAAGGTGTTGAAGCTCAGATCGTTTTTGGCTCTAGCTAGCCCTTGATAAACTTACAGAAGAATAAAAATGGTGGAAAGGGAACGCGATGTTGCTCCTTGTATTTTGAACCTGCTGTTGCCCATTGATCTTGAATATTGAGGGGTAATTTCTCCACAATCAGGCCCACACCATGGGAGGTATCAAGTAAGCTGAGACCTGGTAGCTGCGGGTGTCCTTTGACGATTTCAAGCTCAAGAAGAAGGTCACTTAATTCCTGGAACCCTCGGTGGTCTGTATTGGATAATTCAGGAAAGTCGTATAGTCGTTTATATAAGGCACATTCAACTACTTCCGAGCCGCCGTATGTCTGCTCTAATCTTTCCCATGCGAGACAAAGGCCTTTGACTGGTTCGTAGATATGAACAGTTTTGAGTCTATTGACACAGTTTGAAGACCATGGACCTAGCCATCTAATTAGTAAGTCAAGTTCTTGCATAGGCGGAACACCAAGGGTTTGAACTGTTGTCTTGAAGGTGGCCTTCCAACTTCTATAATTCTCTGGGCGATCATCAAAGTTCGTAAGGCTAGTACTGATGAGGTCCCTGAGGGTGAAGTACTTAGCGATTTCTGATGCGTCATTTCTTTTCTGCATCATGGCGACGGGAACTTCTCCCTCACTGGTGTTATTGGCACCATTTGATACCCTATGTTTGGGGGTTGGAAGATGGAATAGAGTGGCAGCTGGGTACCGCGTAAGCGAAGGCTTCACATCTGGTAATCTTGGCGCCAGCGTCTTGGTTGCTATGCGACTAGTCTCAGGAGGTTTTAATGTGATTTGATGAGCTTAAAGCGGCTTGGTCTCTAATGGCGCCTAAAATTCTGTGTAAGGTGCCAAAGGTTTGAAAGAAAGAGAAATGTCCACTGGACTGGGGTCAACGCTAAAGTTATCAGCTGCTTCTTTTTCTACTCGCATGAGTTCAGCAGGCTGGCGTGCAGAGGGCAAATCTTCTGGTGCACATGCATTGACTTTGCTTTGGTTTAGGACAAATTGTAGGGTACGCCTTTCTGAGTCATTAGATATCTTGGACATAGGATAATTAGCTTCTTCTTCTTCAGCAGCTTCTTTTAGAACTCTGAGTTTAGCCATTGCAACTGCTTCTTCCCTTTCCTTCTGAAGGACTTGCAACTCAGCTTCAGCCTTGGCTTTGGTTGCTTGCACTTGAGCCTGTATAGCTGCTTGATTAGCTTGAGATTGGGCTTGTGTCTATGTGACTTGTGCCTCAATGGTTGCTTCCTTTCTAATGCAGTGAGTTTGTACCTTTTCTGCTTCCGCTTTTGCGTGTGCTAACACCAGTGAGTTACTCAGCGAAGAGTGCTGTGAGTGAGACCTTAGCGATGAGAACTGAGCAATAAATTTCGAGGAACGGGATGAAGCCTTGGAGTGTCTTGAAAAGTTAGAATGGCGGGAAGCAGTTTCATATTGCTGTGATATCTTGTCCTCTAGCATTGACTTGACTGCAACAAATCTGCTATATCTTTCATCATTAAGTGCAGTGTGGGTCTTCAATTCTAGGATGAATTCCTCTGAGTCGAGACTTGATAACAGAGAAGAATATATTTCAGACAGTCTCTTATAACTTTCATAGGTCTTATTCAATTTCTTACACATGGCCTTTAATTGATCTTCATTATAGCCTGATCCATATGCTGCATCCATACATTGTTTGTTGTGTTAATAAACTCTTTTACCCCGCTACAATCTGTTAAAAACATTTACCTTGTCATCTTGTGTAATTGTACATCATATTCTCACAATTGTGCATTGTAAGCCTTGTTAAATATATATTGCTGTAATTTTCATGTTCACCAGCAGGTGGCAGCAATGTTCTGGCAAGGACATAGCTACAGTTTAGCACATCTAAGCTGGAATAGTTCATTCCATTTTACCGCCCCCCTCTGTGACCACATCCTGCCTCATGGGGAGGGAAGGAAGTTAGAGTAGAAGTGTAGCCCCCCCCCCTGCTAGTGGTAGGGTGTGCATGTTAGGAGCTCCCAGATATAGGGAACCAAGCCAGGATCTTGTCTCGGTTGAGACATTGATCATCATCCCCAGCCTGAGCCCTGCAGCCTCAGCTGAATGAAGTAAGCAGATAAACTCCAGAACTCCAGGAAGAAAGCATACCATGTGAAGATAACTGTGAGTAGAGACCAGAGACCCCAGGAGAAGCCATATAACTCCTCAGCTAGTCAGTCCCCATACAGCAGAAGATAGAAAGTGCAGAAGCCAAATTCCTGCCATAGTATAGAGCTACAAAGCAGACATCTTTTCCTGCAAGCTCCAGGTACATGAGAGAGCAGAAGATAAATTCCTGCCAACCATTGCCAATACCTGCTGGGACCTAAGACTAAAGCTGTATCTTGCTTGGATGAAAGTTATCCTCAGTAAAGACAAGTTTGAACTTTAACAAAAGTCTGGATCTCAATTACTGCTGCAAATTCCTCTATTACTCCTACTAGCACCACACTCATTTTATTGCAAGTGAGCCATGATCCAGAAGTCCAGCCATACCCAGGTAGGAGACACCGTTGATACCATTGCCACCACCATACAGAGACATTACACCACTCTTGCATTCCTGACCTGGTGCGTGAGTTAAAACACCTTAAAGGGCAGTACCCTGCGCACGCTGCAATTGTCGTCACAAACTAAACTATAGACTATTATACCCATATCCTGACCCACTGCATAATTTGGCGTCCGTGTAACCGTACCACAGTCCTGCTCATTGCAAAAGTGGCGTCACGAACAGGATCGGATCGAATTGTGTGCCTATTCCTGCCATAACCAGATCCAATTGTGTACCAATAGGATCAAATTGCATGTTTAACAGCACTGCAAGATCTGAGTATTGTGCCAAAACCCTGAAAATGAACTTAATTACTTTTGTTGCGGGACCAGAAAACGCTGCATTGTGCTCTTTAGCACTACAAGGGTTAATCTATTTTTTCTTTATGGCTCAGTGTCTTCATGGCTTTCAAGAGCACGAAAATGATGACTACGCACCCCCTAGAAGCGGGAACTCTCAAGCCTGCCCACCAAGAACTTTGCAATGCGAGCCAAGGGAGTGCAGACTCCTCCCTCTTGGCTCCACCCTCACTTCCTGTACTTGTCCTGACAGAGGAGCCAAGGAAGATGGCGCTCCCATCACCCAAGTGGAACCAAATGGCGGTCCAGGGAGAACCAGTGTACAAGGCTCACCCACCAGAGATCCGGGTCTCCCAGCTTGTAAAGAGAGCTGGCCCCAGCGCTTTTGGAGTGTCCCCGGAGGCTGTGAGTTCCTCAACTGGTGGCGAGACGGCCGCCACTGCTCTAGCAAAGATGGCCGCCATTCCTGAACCCGCTCCCGCGGAAGAGGACATTGCGTCTAGAGTTCAGACCCAAGAGGCTGTGGATCCCTCCGCAACGGCTGGATGCACCGACAAGACGTCCCCCAAGATGGCCACCAGCGACAAGCCTGCTCCCGCGGAAGACACCGCCGACCAAGTCGCCCAGGCCTTGGACCAGTCTGCACCGCTGACGGCAACTGAAGCCCTAGATGACCACCAGAATGCACCGGAAACTGCCGCCCGGCCGCGACATCAGGTAGGAGCAGTCGCGCTCCCTGAGGCCCAGGCCCCGGTCCAGCCAGTAACTGCCCCTGCACCGCGCCCGGTGGGTCCCGTCACTACTAGCAGGCAGGCCTTAACAGGCTCCGCCACGCACACATACTGGTGCGGCAGAGGTGGCCGGAATTTCCACTCCGCCGCCCAGAAAAGACATCCCCAAATACGGGAAGCTTAACCCAGCGGTCCCATTGGAACACTCTGCTCATGCCCAGACGGCCTGGGAATACAAATCGGCCATTGAGGAATGGGTCAAGCAGGTGTTAAATGACCCCCGGCCAGGTGATCCAAAGCTCATCAGGCGCACAGGGACTGTACTATGGTTCGCTGTAGAGAAAGGATTGGGCTTCCTCCAAGATAGCCATTCAGGGGAAGAAATATTTGTGGGCCGCCTCTCTGTCAAGCGCCACTACTTACCACAGGCCCATCACAACCTGTACGCAGGGGATCAGGTGGAGTATACCCCCATGCTCTCCATCCAAGGCCCGTTTGCTGCCGGTGTGTCACAACCAGACAGCTGAGAAGCTCTGACAGAGGCCTTTCAGAACCTCCTCCTTGACTTCCTTTGTTGTGGTATTCAGTTGCTCATCTCGTTAGCCTCTCTCAGCTGTCATGTGTTGGACTAATTGCTTCCCTTTAAATTCCTCCCCAGAATGCTTTTCTGGGCGGCTTATACTTCTTCCTGGAGTGTGTGTGCATGCTGCTCTTGTTCTCCTGTCTGCTACAAAAGCTAAGTGTTGAACATTTATCTGTTATTTTCTGTTTGCTGGATCCCAGGTGACCCTGACTCCCTCCGTATCTTGTGTAGGGAGCCGGTGGTCGTGTCCCCTCACTATTGTAGGGTGCTCAGGGGTTATATAGTCAAGGTACGTGGATATGCAGACTTCCACCATTCGGATCTTTGCATAGGCTGAGCAGCCAGGGAAAGTGCCAGGTCTTCTGCAGGGGTCTCCCTTTGGTTCCTTAGCTCTTGGATCCAGTGAGTCATTTATGCATGTTGCTTTGCCTTGTTTCCTGTACACCGTCCGTGACATTATAAGCCGCCCAGAAAAGCATTCTGGGGAGGAATTTAAAGGGAAGCAATTAGTCCAACACATGACAGCTGAGAGAGGCTAACGAGATGAGCAACTGAATACCACAACAAAGGAAGTCAAGGAGGAGGTTCTGAAAGGCCTCTGTCAGAGCTTCTCAGCTGTCTGGTTGTGACAGTACCCCTCCCTCTATGAGTGGACTCCGGACACTCAGAACCCACCTTCTCAGGATGGGACCTATGGAAAGCCCTGATGAGACGAGAGGCCTTAATGTCCGTCACTGGGACCCACATCCTCTCCTCAGGACCATACCCCTCCCAATGAACAAGGTACTGAAGAGAACCGCAGACAAGACGAGAATCCACAATCCTAGAGACCTGAAATTCAAGATTTCCATCAACCATAATCGGAGGAGGAGGCAAAGGCGAGGGTACAATGGGTTGAACATAAGGTTTCAATAAGGACTTATGAAAAACATTATGGATCTTCCAAGTCTGAGGAAGATCAAGACGGTATGCAACAGGATTGATGACAGACAGGATTTTGTAAGGTCCAATAAACCTAGGACCCAACTTCCAGGAGGGAACCTTCAATTTGATATTCTTGGTAGACAACCACACCAGATCACCAACATTCAGGTCCGGACCAAGCACACGTCTCTTATCTGCCACACGCTTATATCTCTCACTCATGCTCTTTAGATTATCCTGAATCTTTTCCAAATTAGATCTAAGAGGGGCATACAACCTGGTCAGGGTCAGAGAAGGGGACGAATGGAAGACGGCCTTCAATACCCCTGAGGGCCATTTTGAAAATTTGGTTATGCCTTTTGGTTTGATGAATGCCCCAGCCGTTTTTCAGCATTTCGTGAACAGCATTTTTTATTATTTGATGGGAAAATTTGTATTGGTGTATTTGGATGACATTTAGATTTTTTCTCCCGATTTCAAAACTCATAAGGAACATTTACGTCAGGTCTTGCTCATCCTGCGGGAGAATAAATTATATGCGAAACTGGAAAAATGTGTGTTTGCGGTTCCAGAAATTCAATTTCTGGGGTTTCTTCTCTCCGCTTCTGGTTTTCGCATGGACCCCGAGAAGGTCCGCACTGTGCTTGAGTGGGAGCTTCCTGAGAATCAGAAGGCGCTGATGCGTTTTTTGGGCTTTGCCAATTATTACAGGAAGTTCATTTTGAATTATTCTTCTATTGTTAAACCACTCACTGATATGACCAGAAAGGGGGTAGATTTTTCTTCTTGGTCAGTAGAGGCGCGTAAGGCTTTTTCTGATATCAAGGAGAGTTTTGCTTCCGCTCCCATCTTGGTGCAACCTGATGTTTCTTTACCCTTCATAGTTGAGGTTGATGCTTCTGAGGTGGGTGTGGGGGCGGTCTTGTCTCAGGGTTCCTCTCCTGCCAATTGGCGACCGTGTGCCTTTTTCTCAAGAAAACTCTCCTCCGCAGAGAGAAATTACGATGTGGGAGATAGGGAATTGTTGGCCATCAAGTTGGCTTTTGAGGAATGGCGCCATTGGCTAGAGGGAGCCAGACACCCTATTACCGTATTTACTGACCATAAAAACCTGGCCTACTTGGAGTCAGCCAAGCGTCTGAACCCGAGACAGGCCAGATGGTCTTTGTTCTTTTCTAGGTTTAATTTTGTTGTCACGTTCCGCCCTGGAGTTAAGAATGTGAAGGCAGATGCCCTGTCACGTTGTTTTCAGGGAGGCGGGAATTTTGAAGACCCGGGTCCCATTTTGGCTGAAGGTGTGGTGGTCTCTGCTCTTTTTCCTGAATTGGAGGCAGAGGTGCAGGCAGCCCAGTCAGAGGCTCCTGATCTTTGTCCTCCTGGGAGGTTGTTTGTGCCTCTCGCTTTAAGACACAAGATTTTT
This sequence comes from Bufo gargarizans, assembly GCF_014858855.1. Classification (NCBI taxonomy): domain Eukaryota; kingdom Metazoa; phylum Chordata; class Amphibia; order Anura; family Bufonidae; genus Bufo; species Bufo gargarizans. Next base: position 519,900,430 of record NC_058083.1, read on the forward strand.
AAAGAACACCACGATACGGTCCTTGCTGGGCACCCGGGGGTAAGAGCCACACTGGATCTCATCGCTCGGAGATTCTGGTGGCCTGCGCTTCGTAAGTCGGTTGAGGGTTTTGTGGCAGCCTGCGAGACTTGCGCTCGTGCCAAAGTCCCTCATTCACGGCCATCAGGTCCTCTCCTTCCCTTACCCATTCCTTCCCGTCCTTGGACACATCTGTCCATGGACTTCATAACGGACCTGCCTCGTTCCTCGGGGAAGACTGTGATTCTGGTGGTGGTGGACCGTTTTAGCAAAATGGTGCATTTCATCCCTTTTCCTGGTTTGCCCAATGCTAAGACGCTGGCGCAGGCATTTATTGATCACATTGTCAAATTGCACGGTATTCCTTCAGACATAGTCTCTGATAGGGGCTACGCAGTTTGTTTCCAGATTCTGGAAGGCTTTCTGTTCTCGCTTGGGGGTTCGGTTGTCATTCTCTTCTGCTTTCCACCCGCAGTCGAATGGCCAAACAGAGCGCGTCAATCAGAATCTGGAGACATATCTGCGCTGTTTTGTGGCGGAGAATCAAGAGGATTGGTGTTCTTTTTTGTCCCTTGCTGAGTTTGCTTTAAATAACCGTCGTCAGGAGTCCTCTGATAAGTCACCATTTTTTGGTGCATATGGGTTTCATCCGCAGTTTGGGACTTTCTCGGGAGAGGGGTCTTCTGGTTTACCTGATGAGGACAGATTCTCCTCGTCTTTGTCATCTATTTGGCAAAAGATTCAGGATAATCTAAAGAGCATGAGTGAGAGATATAAGCATGTGGCAGATAAGAGACGTGTGCTTGGTCCGGACCTGAATGTTGGTGATCTGGTGTGGTTGTCTACCAAGAATATCAAATTGAAGGTTCCCTCCTGGAAGTTGGGTCCTAGGTTTATTGGGCCTTACAAAATCCTGTCTGTCATCAATCCTGTTGCCTACCGTCTTGATCTTCCTCAGACTTGGAAGATCCATAATGTTTTTCATAAGTCCTTATTGAAACCTTATGTTCAACCCATTGTACCCTCGCCTTTGCCTCCTCCTCCGATTATGGTTGATGGAATCTTGAATTTCAGGTCTCTAGGATTGTGGCTTCTCGTCTTGTCCGCGGTTCTCTTCAGTACCTTGTTCATTGGGAGGGGTATGGTCCTGAGGAGAGGATGTGGGTCCCAGTGACGGACATTAAGGCCTCTCGTCTCATCAGGGCTTTCCATAGGTCCCATCCTGAGAAGGTGGGTTCTGAGTGTCCGGAGTCCACTCGTAGAGGGAGGGGTACTGTCACAACCAGACAGCTGAGAAGCTCTGACAGAGGCCTTTCAGAACCTCCTCCTTGACTTCCTTTGTTGTGGTATTCAGTTGCTCATCTCGTTAGCCTCTCTCAGCTGTCATGTGTTGGACTAATTGCTTCCCTTTAAATTCCTCCCCAGAATGCTTTTCTGGGCGGCTTATACTTCTTCCTGGAGTGTGTGTGTGCATGCTGCTCTTGTTCTCCTGTCTGCTACAAAAGCTAAGTGTTGAACATTTATCTGTTATTTTCTGTTTGCTGGATTCCAGGTGACCCTGACTCACTCCGTATCTTGTGTAGGGAGCCGGTGGTCGTGTCCCCTCACTATTGTAGGGTGCTCAGGGGTTATATAGTCAAGGTACGTGGATATGCAGACTTCCACCATTCGAATCTTTGCATAGGCTGAGCAGCCAGGGAAAGTGCCAGGTCTTCTGCAGGGGTCTCCCTTTGGTTCCTTAGCTCTTGGATCCAGCGAGTCATTTATGCATGTTGCTTTGCCTTGTTTCCTGTACACCGTCCGTGACACGGTGTAACTTTACTTGCCAAGCCATTATCCCCTGCCTTAACCCCAGAGACCTGGCAGGAGGACCCAGGCTCTGCAGGGAGAGTCCGCTGTTTACAGGAGACCCAAGACGGCAGGTTGCGGTTCCAAGAACAACTCCAGCCAGAACCTGAACCCCTAATCCCTGACCTGGCCGCACCACCAACCCTACGGGTGGGCCAGATCAACAATTCAGTTCTTACCTTCAATCCCAGGGTACAGCCATACACCCTGCCTTGGAAGCTGCCCCAGGCACCCTCAGTTTGCCTACCAGAGCCCCTTCAGCCGGAAATATTGTCCACCTCTGCACCGGCTAGGGATCCCGGTTTGCAGCATGTCACAGCTGCATTCACCAGGCTGACTGCTCAGCCAATCCCCAAAAGACACCACAAGAGGGCAGTGGTGTACCACTACTGCTGCAACTCTGAGCTACATAAGGCAAGAGCGCCCCCTAATGCGATTCAGTAGCTCAAGCAGCGAGGAGGACCTGGACGTCCTTCTCTAAAAATGCTCCTTTAAAAAAATAAAGGACTAATGGAGCCACGTCATGGACTGTTCCTGATGGGTGAGGACCCGTTGGCATTGTTTTAATGTTTTCTTTTACAGGTTGCCCTATTTCGTCCTCACCCTGATGGTCATGTGCAGTAAGGACTCCCCCCATCATAATTTAACCCCTTGCATCCAAGTTTGCACATTGTTTATCCCCTTTCTCAGGTTACTTGATAGCCTTATGGAACTACGGTTCTAAATATGCTTTTAGGTGTTTTTATGACATTTTATACCGTCTAATGGATTACAATTAACTTTACTGCTCCTGTGGATTACAATTAGCTTTTATTGTCCCTGAGGATTACAAGTGACTTATGGACTTATTGTTTCTGTCCACAGTCAAGCACTTCAAGAAAAAGGACTCAAGCATTATTTGAGCGTATTATGATGCATAATGTTTTTGCACTAATTTCATTACCAGTTTACAGGTTATGTAACGTTCAAGACTAATATACCCATTGTGTGTATTCTCTTTTAGGTGCCGCAATGTGAATTCATGCACTTTTTGTAATATTGCACTTAACTTTGCACTTCAACTTGCAGGATGACAGGCCGAACTGGATGGACAAATGTATTTTTTCGGCCTTATGTACTATGTTACTATGTTTCTATGTTACTAACTAGATATGTAGCAACTTACTCCAGTGTGCCTTACTTTACAGCTCTTGTTCTCTCCCCCCTTTATACGGACTGCCTCTGCGGACACTGAATACTAATGGTCTACACCCGGTGTTATATACCCATAGGTACCCAGGGTAGGACCGAGTGGTAAGTCCTGGCAGGTTTAGTAACTACACGGTTAACCCCGCTGCTTTGGGAATGGTTAGAGAAGTTTTTGACCCCTTCTTCCCGCTTGTTATATGTTCAGGACGGCTCCCATCCTGAGGTGTCTTCCAGGAGTTTCATGGGATTATCATACCCTCCTCCTGTGACATTGCCAGAAGTGCATGGAGAAACTAATACTTCCCCTTCTGAGCCTTTGCCTAAGGTATGGCGCCTCAAACCTTAGAGCCTTTTAGCTACCCATAGTCACCATAGTGATCGTGCTTTAAGCCTTATATTTTGACTTTGGTGCAGGGATGGGAATACAGGATAAAGCCACCCTTCCATTTGCAAGTATTTCATTACATAATGGCAGGACTACAGAGTAAAGACACCCTCATGCTTTCTTTGGTGTTTAGAGGATCCAGAACACTTCAAAGTCAATTAGAAGTGATTGCTTAATGCAGACCTTTGGTTCACTAGTTACACCGAGAGGGAAACTGTTACTTAGGACACCCTACTTTTGCGGGCAGGAAACTAGGGTAGCCGTTATATGTTGTGTCTATGTATGTCTTTATGTGTAATACATGCAGCCCTTTGTACTTATTTGGGTACCCCAGAGCTTATTCCTCTTCTCCCAAGCACAAGCCGAGGGCGGCTTAACTCGAAGTAAGGGGGAATGTAACACCCCAGAGTTGTGTTACTAAACTCTTTTACCCCGCTACAATCTGTTAAAAACATTTACCTTGTCATCTTGTGTAATTTTACATCATATTCTCACAATTGTGCATTGTAAGCCTTGTTAACTATAGAGTGATGTAATTTTTATGTTCACCAGCAGGTGGTAGCAATGTTCTGGCAAGGACATAGCTACAGTTTAGCACATCTAAGCTGGAATAGTTCATTCCAGTTTAGCTTCCCCCCTCCCTGTGAGCTATGCCCACATCCTGCCTCATGGGGAGGGAAGGAAGTTAGAGTAGTAGTGTAGCCCCCCTCCCCCTGCTAGGGGTAGGGTGTGCATGTTAGGAGCTCCCAGATATAGGGAACCAAGCCAGGATCTTGTCTCGGTTGAGACATTGATCATCATCAGCTGGATGAAGCAAGCAGATAAACTCCAGAACCCCAGGGAGAAAGCATACCCTGTGAAGATAACAGTGAGTAGAGACCAGAGACCCCAGGAGAAGCCATATTCCTCCTCAGCTAGTCAGTCCCCATACAGCAGAAGATAGAAAGTGCAGAAGCCAAATTCCTGCCATAGTATTGAGCTACAAAGCAGACATCTTTTCCTGCAAGCTCCAGGTACATGAGAGATCAGAAGATAAATTCCTGCCAACCATTGCCAATACCTGCTGGGACCTAAGACTAAAGCTGTATCTTGCTTGGATGAAAGTTATCCTCAGTAAAGACAAGTTTGAACTTTAACAAAAGTCTGGATCTCAATTACTGCTGCAAATTCCTCTATTACTCCTACTAGCACCACACTCATTTTATTGCAAGTGAGCCAGGATCCAGGAGTCCAGCCGTACCCAGGTAGGAGACACCATTGCCACTACCATACAGAGACATTATACCACTCTGGCATTCCTGACCTGGTGCGTGAGTTACAACACCTTAAAGGGCCCTGTGACAGTACCCTGCGCACGCTGCAATTGGCGTCACGAACAAAACTATAGACTATTATACCCATATCCTGACCCACTGTATAATTTGGTGTCTGTGTAACCGTAGCATGGTCCTGCTCATTGCACTTACGCATCAGACACCCAGGCGTTAATCAAGTAGCCTTTAATCCAGAGATTGTATTACAAGATGTTGCAGGGTAATCCAGATGGTAAAAGAATTATGCCAACAATAAACTCCTAGCTCAGATGCTGCTACTCAGAAAGCTGAGCACACTATGAGCAAGGCATCACTGGGGAGCATACCAATACACAATGCAAGATACTGGAACAGAACAGGGACGCAAAGTGTAAAATAAAAAATAAAAAAATAAAGTGTTAAAATAAAAATAAAAAAAGAAAGGTGCAACACCAAGTCATAAAAAATGGTCCCACAAAATGGTACCAATAAAACCGTCACCTAATCCCACAAAAAATGAGCCCCTACATAAGACAATAGCAAAAAATATATATATATATATAGCTCTCAGAACATAGACACATTAAAACAAAATGTTTTTGTTTCAAAAATGCTATTATTGTGTTAAAAAGAAAGAAATAAAAAAACTATACATTTTAGGTATCGCCGCGTCCGTAAACAACCAGCTCTATAAAAATATCACATGACCTAACCCCTCGGGTGAACACCGTAAAAAAGAAAAAAAAAACGGTGCCAAAAAAGCAATTTTTTGTCACCTAACATCAAATAAAGTGCAACACCAAGCAATCAAAAAGGTGTATGCCCCCCAAAATAGTACCAATCAAACTGTCACCTCATCCCACAAAAATATTGATCCTAACTAAGACAATCGGTTAGAAAATAAAAAAGCTATGGCTCTCAGACTATTGAGACACTAAAACATAATTTATTTATTTTTTAAATGCTATTATTGTGTAAAACGTAAATAAAGAATAAAAAGTATACATATTAGGTATCGCCACGTCCGTAACGATCTGCTCTATAAAAAGTCACATGACCTTAGCCCTCAGGTGAACGCTGTAAAAATAAATAAAAAAAAAACTAAAACAACCAATTTTTTGGTCACTTTGCCCCATAAAGTATTATAATGAATGATCAAAAAATCATATGTACCCAAAAATGGTACAAATAAAAACGTCAACTCTTCCTGCAAAAAACGAGCCCCTGCACAAGACAATCGGCAGAAAAATTAAAAAAATATGGCGTTAAGAAAATGGAGACACAAAAACAATCTTTTTTCAAAAATGCTTTTTTATGTAAAACTGAAACAAACAAACAAAGAAAGTAGACATATTTGATATCATTGTGTCCGTAACAGCCTGCTCTATAAAAATAGCACATGATCTACCCTGTCAGATGAATGTTGTAAAAAATAAAAACAGTGACAAAACAACCATTCTTTGGTCGTCTCACAAAAAACTTAATATAGAGCAATTAAAAATCATATGTACCCCAAAATAGTACCAATAAAACTGGCACCTTATCCCCTAGTTTCCAAAATGGGGTCACTTTTTGGGAGTTTTTACTGTAAGGGTCCATCAGGGGGGCTTCAAATGGGACATGGCATCTAAAAACCAGTTCAGCAAAATCTGCCTTCCAAAAACCATATGGCGCTCCTTTGCTTCTGAGCCCTGCCGTGTGCCCTTACATCAGTTTACGACCACATGTGAGGTGTTTCTGTAAACTGCAGAATCAGGGTAATAAATATTGAGTTTTGTTTGGCTGTTAACCCTCTATGTGTAAAATAAAAAATTGATTAAAATGGAAAATCTCCCCAAAAAGTGAAATTTAAAATTTGATCTCCATTTTCTTTTAATTCTTGTGGAACACCTAAGGGGTTAACAAAGTTTGTAAAATCAGTTTTAAGTAACTTGAGCGGTGTAGTTTCTACAATGGGGTCATTTTTGGGGAGTATCCACTATGTAAGCCCCACAAAGTGACTTCAGACCTGAAATGGTCGTTAAAAAGTGGGTTTTGGCAATTTTCTTAAAAATTTTAAGAATTGCTTCTAAAATTCTAAGCCTTCTAACTTCCTAAAAAAGTAAAATAACTTTTACTAAATAATGTCAACATAAAGTAGACATATGGAGAATGTTAAGTAATAAATATTTTATGAGGTATCACTTTCTGTTTTAAAAGCAGAGAAATAGAAATTTTAAAAATTGCGGATCTTTCAATATTTTTTTGTAAATTTAGGATTTTTTCATAAATAAAGGTGAAACATATTGACTCAAATTTATGACTTTCATGAAGTACAATGTGTCACGAGAAAATAATCTCTGAATGGCTTGGATAAGTAAAAGTGTTCCAAAGCTATTACCACATAAAGTGACATATGTCAGATTTGCAAAATTAGGCCTGGTCAGGAAGGGGGCAAATGGGCCAGATGTGAAGTGGTTAAGGGCAGCCAGGTGCTGCCAAAACCCGGACCGGCACTTAAAATATTTGACCTCACCTGGCTGTAAATCAGGCCAGCAGCACATGCTGGGAGGAAAATACCTGTTTTCCAGACCAAACTTCTCACTGTGTCACATAAACCCCAGCCTTTGTTCAACTCTGAGGGGGTGAACACACGCCAGACAGTGTACCCGGGACAGGGCATCCGCTTTTCCCTGTAACCAGCCTGCCCTGTGTTCCCCCTAAAACTTAAAGTTTTGTAGGGAGAGAAACCATCGGGTGACCCGGGCAATTCTGTCTTTGGCCTGGCTCATCCACTTGAGAGGGGACTGGTCAGTCACCAGGCAGAATTTTCTCCCCAATAAATAATAGCGGAGAGATTCTAGTGCCTACTTGATAGCCAGGCACTCTCTCTCCACTATACTATACCAGGTCTTGGCTAGGGTGAGCTTACAGCTTAGGAAGACAACGGGATGCTCCTCCCTGTTGACTTCCTGAGACAGTACAGCACCGAGGCCTACTTCGGAGGCATCGGTCTGTACTATAAACTCCCTTTTGAAGTCGGGCGTCACCAAAACCGGGGACCCGCATAGGGCCTACTTCAAAAAAGCCTCTTCCGCCCGATCATCCCAGGGAACCATCGTTGACTTGTGTCCCTTCAAAAGTCCTGTCAAGGGTGCGGCTAGAGTAGCAAAGTGGGGAACAAACCTCATATAATAGCCCACCATTGCCAGGAATTACTTTATTTGCCTAGTGGTGACAGGTCGGGGCCAATTCCGTATCGCCTCTATTTTGTTCACTTGGGGTTTGATGACTCCGCGCCCAATGACATACCCCAGGTACTTAGTCTCTTCTAACCCTATCGCACATTTTTTGGGGGTTAGCGGTTAGGCCAGCTTTCCGAAGGGAGTCCACTACAGCCTGCACTTTGGGTGGGTGACTTTCCCAGTCGGTACTGTGGATGACAATATCTTTCAGGTAAGCCGAAGCGTACTGACGATGTGGACGAAGCACAATGTCCATTGTAAGACCTTATATTGATACAGCCCCTCAGGCGTGATGAAGGCAGATTTCTCTTTGGCAACCTCCGTTAAGGGCACCTGCCAATACCCTTTCGTGAGGTCCAGAACAGAAAATTACTAGGCTTGTCCTTACCTCTCGATGAGCTCATATACCCGGGGCATTGTATACGCATTGAATTTGGAAACCTCGTTAAGTTTTCGAAAGTCGTTACAAAACCGCAACGTCCCGTCCGGCTTGGGTATCAATACTATAGGACTGGCCCATTCACTTTTTGACTCCTCAATGACGTCTAGCTGCAACATTAGCTGCACCTGCTCCGATATGGCTTGTCGCCGAGCCTCGGGTACCCGGTATGCTTTTATTCGAACTTTTGTCTGAAGCTCAGTGACAATGTCATGCTGGATTATGGAAGTGCGTCCAGGGAAGTCCGAGAACACATCCGTGTTCCGACTAACGAACTCCCTGGCCTCCTGAGTCTGTTTAGAGGAGAGGCTGTCAGCAATTTCTACTGTGGCAGCCGCCTCTCCTGCGTCAGACAGAGGGGACGGTACATCTTCTAGAAAACCCGGCCGCGGGCTGTCTTCTCTACATGTTTCCCTATCTTTCCACGGTTTGAGTAAATTTGCATGGTAAACCTGCTCCGGCTTTCGCCGCCCTGGCTGGTGTACCTTGTAGTTTACATCTCCAATTTTCTCAAGTACCTCGTAGGGCCCCTGCCAACTAGCTAGGAACTTACTGTCCACGGTCGGCACCAGAACCAAAACCCGATCACCCGGGTTAAAGATCCGGACCCGAGCCTGCCGATTATAGACCCGACTCTGGGGTCGCTGAGCTGCCTCCATATGCTCCCTAACAAGAGGCAACACTGTCTCTATCCGATCTTAGATCTGGGTAACGTATTCAATGACACTTTTATGTGGAATGGGTTGTTGTTTCCACGCTTCTTTGGCCACGTCCAAGAGACCGCGAGGGTGTCTGCCATATAGCAGTTCGAAAAAATTTCACAGAATTACCATTAATTCTAAGACATAACTTTTAATTATGATTATTAAAATATTGGACCCATTAAATATAGAAATAAACCATAAAGACAAAAAATAAATCAAAACGACTATATATTCATGGTCTCCTTGGTTGTAGGAGGGTAACCAGACAAGGTGAATAGTCTAAAGGGGCAATATCCCTGCTACGTCCCTTATTCTGGTAGCCCTACCTATAAACGGAATTGCCGCCCCGATAGGGGCGATCCCGTGTCTCGTACCTCCTATAAATCCCTGGAGGACCCTAATAGCGATGAGAGATAATGCTATTACTGGTATGGAGCCACAACTAGTCTATATTTTTCCAAAAATAACAACCAGTGTACATAAAAACACCCCCGTATAATGGAGTATAACAACACCCCGTGAGCAATAATGCACAAAATGAATGTACTGGATGTACAGTGTCCCTACGCGTTTCGCCTTGTTAGTAATAGGCTCCTCAGGGGACAAAAAAAACATAAACAGCAGAGTGTCCATATAGCAGTTCGGTCTCAGAGTAGGGTTCCCAGGGTTATGGTCTCCCCTCTGAGTCGGGCCACTCTGCTAGGGTTACCCCTGTCTCATGGGCATCAGTCACTCTCATAGCAGGCCACAGTGCCGGGAAGTCTCTCCCTATTACGAGTTCAAATTGTAGATTCGTGGCGACAGCCACCTCGTGGGTCCATCTACCGTAGTTAGAGACACCAGCACGGTTGGGTAGTCTTTTAAGTCTCCGTGGATGCACATCACCCCGACTTTCTGGCCAGTATACTCAGTGGACCGCAGGGTAGCCAGACCTTACTAGGGTCACCAGACTCCCTGAGTCCAGCAGAGCCTCCGCCGGAGTGTCTCCCACTTCCACCTTGCACAGGTGGTTTAGAGTTTTTGGGGTACCTGCTGCACACAGCTTCTTGGCATATAGCGACTGACGGTAACCATAGTTAGTGTCCATGGGCTCAACCCTATGGGGACAGTCATCCCTTACATGGCCAGGCTCCTGATACCGCCAGCAGACTATCAGAGCCAGGTCTGCTGTGGGTACATCTTGGGCAGGTTTTATCGGCTCAAATCTCCGGGCCTGGGGTGGAGATTTCCAGGGTTTGCCAAACCCATTCCCGACAGAACCCTCCTTTAGATTCCTGGTAGCTTCATAGCGTTCCACCAGGTCCACCATCTAAAGGGCATTGCCAGGAGACAACTGACCTATCCAGTGCTGGAGAGGGTATGGCAAAGCCCTCCAGAACATATCGGCTAACAGACGATCCAGCATAGCAGTGGGACTCACTCAGCACGTCCGGCTGTAGCCATTTTTGAAAGAGGTGAAGTAAGTTATAATACTGGGGTCTTGCAGGCTCAGCCGGGTTAAACCCCCACTGATGCACCCGCTGGGCCCAGTCAAACACATTCCCCCTTAGTCTTGCCAGAATCTCACCCTTGACTTTCTGGTAGTCGGCCGCTTTATCGCCCGGCAAGTCGAAATACACCCGCTGGGAATCGGATGCCAGGAACGGAGCGACGACCTCAGCCCACTGGTCACGGGGTAGCTTTTCCCTGATGGCCACTTTCTCGTACATCGCCAGGTAGGTTTCGATGTCGTCTGCGGGGGTCATCTTAGGAATCGTGGCACGTACTGCTTTCCAGGCATCGTGGATGCTCGGTGTTGCTCTTGCTGTCTGCAAAGCCATCACGTGTTGTAGCAGCAACTGGTTAATCTCCTGCTGCTGCTTATTAGCCTCCATGAGGGCCTTTACAACAGCCTCCATTTTGTCGTGGGGCACTGGTTGTAATACAGCTGGTTTAATGTACGATATACAACCGTGCCTAAAAAATGCAGAAACCCAAAATATCGGCGTTCACGCCAGCCTCACTGCTCTTGCCCACATTCTCCACCAATTGTGGGGTTTCGCTCTGGTAGACAGGATTAGCGGATGCAATATAGAGGTAACAACAAGTTCTTTGGATCAAACGGTTCAGTGTTTTATTCACACTTTAGGCAAGTGATAAAACAAGCAGTCATAATCAAGCAAAAAGTCACCTTGTGGTGTTGGTGGTAATTTACACCATGTGGCAATTCTGCCTCAACAAGTCCTTGACCATAGCAGCACCAACCTGTTTTCATGCCAAACAGGTAGCAAGCCTTCATCCAGACACAAGGCTCCCAGATCCCAACACAGAGACCTGGCTTCTCAGCCCAGCTGCCTATTTAAGGACAGCCAGGTGCTGCCAAAACCCGGACCTGCATTTAAAATCTGGTCCGGTATTTGACCTCACCTGGCTGTAAATCAGCCCAGCAGCACATGCTTAGAGGAAAATACCTGTTGTCCCAGACCAAACCTCTCATTGTGTCCCAACCTATATAATTCCCAATATCTGCACGCAAAAGCTGTTTTTAAAAAGAATTATTTGCATAAGGACTTTTAGTTGAATTTCTGTGCAATTTTGCTCATAATCACTGTTTGTTGCAAAGTTGCATGAAGGTGGTTGCGCGTAATAATTATTACCTGAAATTTTTGGATATAGGGTGTGCTGTGCACACTCAAAAAATTTTGATTTTGGTAAGCTAAACTGTTTTCTGTGTACAGTATACATTTTTAATGTGGATGATGACCGTATATTACATTATTATGAAGGTGTTTGTGTGTATAAAGTACTAAGTGACATTTTGACAATGTGCTGGGCATCTTAATCTTATTTTAGAAAATATATAGGTATGGGTGGGTTATTAGTATTTTTAAATTTTGTAATTTAAGTTTTATTTGTACATGTCAAAAGTATGAGAATTGTCATGGCTGCCAGAGGTGCAACATGTCCGAACACCCCTGACGGTGAACGGGTTAAATATGAAACCTGTAAAAAATGTATTAAAAAAAAGGTTACTGGCCCTTTAAATGGATTCCAGCTGACTACTCCGGCTGCTATTTTCATGTGGGGCTTCTGTGTATACCACAAGATGACAAGGTGAGGCCATGCTTAATGCATCTCATCGACATAGCAGACATGACTGGACATTCCTACCGCCAAACACGGCGGAGGGTTCTGATCCTGGCCAAGGAATCAGCGGGAAACGCGAGGAAGCGCCGGAGTGTCACACATAGTTCAGTGTTATCCGACCCCCCTGTTATATATATCTATATGAGACGTCTGTCACCAGACCCTGGGGCCCAAGAGCCTTTATTACTTCCTTAGGGCTCATGCACATGACAGTATGTATTTTGCGGTCTGCAAAACACGGATCCACAAAAAAGAAAAGCAGATGGCATCCGTGTTACATCCGTTTTTTGTGTGGCTCCATTGTAACAATGCATGTCCTTGTCCGCAAAATTGACATGGACAGGACATACGTTATTTTCATTTTTTTCGAACCCCATTGAAGTGAATGGTTCCGCATACGGACCTGTAAAAAAAAAGGAACAGAAACGGGGAAAAAAAATACGGTCGTGTGCATGAGCCCTTTATCCTGTAAATGGGAGATACGTTTAAAACCTGCCGCAAGGACCTGATATTTTTTGCCCCCATATTTTTAAAGGGGTTCTGCACTTTTGGTGTTTAAAGTGATGATCTAGCCTCTGGATAGATCATCAGCTTCTGATCGGCGGGGGTCCGACACCCGGAACCCCTGCCGATCAGCTGTTTGAGAAGGCAGCGGCGCTCCAGCAGCGCCACGGCCTTCTCGCTGTTTACCGCAGGCCCAGTGACGTCACGACTAGTCTCACTGGCCTGGGCGCGGCTAAGCTCCATTCAGGTGAACAGAGCTTAGCTCCGCCCAGGCCATTGATACTAGTCGTGACATCACTGGGCCTGCGGTAAACAGCGAGAAGGCCGCGGCGCTGCTGGAGCGCCGCTGCCTTCTCAAACAGCTGATCAGCGGGGGTCCCGGGTGTTCAAATGCTCTGGATAGATCATCCCTTTAAACAAAGTGCAGAACCCCTTTAAGTTTTACGGGTACTAAGTCTTTAGTTTGGATGCTGCTTGCTGTCAGTGAAAAGGAACATCTCAAACAGCCAACTATTTCTCCAATGCTGAGGGTTTGTTACTATGGTGTCCATGTCTAAACAATTCTTTGTTTTGGACTCCAGACTGATACATTTTAGCCAAATTGATACATTGTGTTCTTATTTCACAGAGGATTGTCTAGAGACTCTAGACTGGATACAAATGGAACAAAACTTCAGAAGTATTAGGTCTAGATGAGTTTTCAGCCCTAAATGTTCTTGAAAATGGTGAGGAACCAAAACACAAAATATATTAGAAAGTGGCAGAACCTGAAGCTATTGGATCCCAATATAAATCTGTAACAAAGCCCCCCATGTATCGAGTGCCACTTATAATAATACTGACTTCTTATGGGGAAGAGGAATCTTTTGGGACACTTTGGGTGTGACCCCCTAGAGCTACACTAATCATTAAAACGGTATGTGAATGAGATGCGACTGTTGTCACTTTGACGCCCCCATAGTCCAAGAGGGTCCTATTCTATCACACAGCTCAGTATCCTGAAGGCAAAGGGTCTTGTGGACAAGTAGCTGGAGCCTAGAGGTGTAAATTAAAGCCCCTGGGCCCCAATGCAAGATCTGTAGAAGGCTCCTCTGTAGGGAGACCTTTGGGTTCTTCTAGGCACAAGGGCTCGGGTGCAACTGCTACCTCTGCCCCAGCCAGCCCCAGGATCCTTTATAGGATGAGTATAAAAAAGAAGTTCTAAAAAAAAAAATAATAATCCCTGATCACAAGTTTCCAAATTTGGGAATCCCGCAGATAAAGGCGAGGTGTGTGGTCACCTCCCCGGATATGAATGTTCCCCTCTAATTCCTGAGACTAACAAAGAGACTGCCATCACCTCGGTATATAAAAGGCAATGGATTACAAACAGGATAGGAATCCTGTGCACACTACAGGCCGCTGCGGAGGGGACATGCCAGCTTTTTCCATGTTTATCTAATCTTCCCCACTGACTCCATCACACATTCCAGTCCTGAGCTCTAAGTTTAAAAATACAGAATCCTCCCCCCTGCAGAGTCCATGTCTTCTGTTACATTCAGGGATGTCAGGACAGTTCCCTTTAAGGAGTACTTTACTTCTGTAGTAGTGTTGATCGAGCACCAAAGTGCTCGGGTGCTCGAGTAGAACACCTCGGGATGCACAATGGAAGTCAATGGGAGAACCCAAGCATTAAACCAGGCAACCCCTGCTCTGAAGAGGGGAGGGTGTCTGGTTCACAGGAAAAGGTCAGAAATTGATGGAAACACCATTGAAATGGTTCGTGAACAGCATGGGGAGGATGTCTGGATGCATCTTGGACTCCCAGGTAGCTGCTGGGAACGATGTTGTCCGAGTAGTGCGCCAATTTTACAGATTGAAATAATACGCACCAAACCAAAGATAAGATCGATTTTAGAGGAAAAATTGTTAGGAAACATTCTTTCCTATATAAAGGTCCTTCTAAAAAAATTAGCATATTGTGATAAAGTTCATTATTTTCTGTAATGTACTGATAAACATTAGACTTTCATATATTTTAGATTCATTACACACAACTGAAGTAGTTCAAGCCTTTTATTGGTTTAATATTGATGATTTTGGCATACAGCTCATGAAAACCCCAAATTCCTATCTAAAAAAATTAGCATATTATGAAAAGGTTCTCTAAACGAGCTATTAACCTAATCATCTGAATCAACTAATTAACTCTAAACACCTGCAAAAGATTCCTGAGGCTTTTAAAAACTCCCAGCCTGGTTCATTACTCAAAACCGCAATCATGGGTAAGACTGCCGACCTGACTGCTGTCCAGAAGGCCATCATTGACACCCTCAAGCAAGAGGGTAAGACACAGAAAGAAATTTCTGAAGGAATAGGCTGTTCCCAGAGTGCTGTATCAAGGCACCTCAGTGGGAAGTCTGTGGGAAGGAAAAAGTGTGGCAGAAAACGCTGCACAACGAGAAGAGGTGACCGGACCCTGAGGAAGATTGTGGAGAAGGACCGATTCCAGACCTTGGGGGACCTGCGGAAGCAGTGGACTGAGTCTGGAGTAGAAACATCCAGAGCCACCGTGTACAGGCGTGTGCAGGAAATGGGCTACAGGTGCCGCATTCCCCAGAAACAGCGGCAGAAGCGCCTGACCTGGGCGACAGAGAAGCAGCACTGGACTGTTGCATGTCATTCGGAAATCAAGGTGCCAGAGTCTGGAGGAAGACTGGGGAGAGGGAAATGCCAAAATGCCTGAAGTCCAGTGTCATGTACCCACAGTCAGTGATGGTCTGGGGTGCCATGTCAGCTGCTGGTGTTGGTCCACTGTGTTTTATCAAGGGCAGGGTCAATGCAGCCGCTATCAGGAGATTTTGGAGCACTTCATGCTTCCATCTGCTGAAAAGCTTTATGGAGATGAAGATGTCATTTTTCAGCACGACCTGGCACCTGCTCACAGCGCCAAAACCACTGGTAAATGGTTTACTGACCATGGTATTACCGGGCTCAATTGGCCTGCCAACTCTCCCGACCTGAACCCCATAGAGAATCTGTGGGATATTGGGAAGAGAAAGTTGAGACGCAAGACCCAACACTCTGGATGAGCTTAAGGCCGCATTGAAGCATCCTGGGCCTCCATAACACCTCAGCAGTGCCACAGGCTGATTGCCTCCATGCCACGCCGCATTGAAGCCTCCTGGGCCTCCATAACACCTCAGCAGTGCCACAGGCTGATCGCCTCCATGCCACGCCGCATCGAAGCAAAAGGATTCCCGACCAAGTATTGAGTGCAGAACTGAACATAATTATTTGAAGGTTGACTTTTTTTTGTATTAAAAACACTTTTCTTTTATTGGTCGGATGAAATATGCTAATTTTTTTAGATAGGAAATTTGGCTTTTCATGAGCTGTATGCCAAAATCATCAATATTAAAACAATAAAAGGCTTGAACTACTTCAGTTGTGTGTAATGAATCTAAAATATATGAAAGTCTAATGTTTATCAGTACATTACAGAAAATAATGAACTTCATCACAATATGCTAATTTTTTGAGAAGGACCTGTATTTACTTGTATATAAAGTGCAAGTGCTGCCAAAAATTACAAGGAAGAGGCACTCCGATACAACCTGTATATCACATAAAGGAGGGCCTCATTCACATTGTGGTACAATTCCGCTCTGACAAAACGCTGGCGGCAGGGCAGGCCAGCACCTCCAAGGCGTAGAACGCCAGTTCGTGGCACGTGTCCAGCATGGACACCCAATAGTTGTAAGGCACAGAGGGATCATTGAGGACGCTGACACTGTCTGCTACGTACCTCTTCACCATCTTCCAAAACGTTTCTCTCCTTGTGACACTAGGCCGCACATCAGGGTGAGGGTGCTGGCGGGGTGTCATGAAACTGTCCCAGACCTTGGAGATTGTAGCCTGGCCCATGTTGGAATTGCTGTGTGTTCCCCTCGTCTCCCCTCCTCGGTTGCCCAAGGAACTATGGACTCTGCTGCCAGCATTGTCAGCGGAAGCTGACTGGAAAGGCGACAACCATGTTGCAGCTGGTATTCCCCAACTGCCCTCTGCTGCTCACAAAGCCTGGACAACAAGTGGAACGTGGAGTTCCAGCGCGTGTTCACGTCGCACAACAGTCGGTGAGCTGGCAATTGCAAGCTCTTCTGCAACGTTGCCAGACCGGCGGCAGCTGTAGATGACTTTCGGAAATGGACACACACGCGGCGCACCTTCACCAGTAGCTCAGGCAAATTATGGTAGGTTTTGAGAAACCGCTGAACCACTAAGTTGAACACGTGGGCTAGGCATGGGATGTGTGTGAGCTTCCCGAGCTCCAAAGCCGCCACCAAGTTACAGCCATTATCAGACACAACCATGCCTGGTTGTAGGTTGAGTGGCGAGAGCCACAGCTAAGTCTCGTCCCTTATAACCTGCCACTGCTCTATGGCGGTGTGCTGTTTGTCACCTAAGCAGATCAGTTTCAGCACGGCCTGTTGCCGCTTCCCCACTGCAGTGCTACACTGCTTCCAGCTACTGACTGATGGTTGACTGGTGCTGCAAGATGAGAATTCAGAGGAGGAGGTGGAGGAGGAGAATGGGGGGTTGCAGCCACTAACGGAGGTGGCGGCGGAAACCCTGATGGAAGTAGGGCCCGCAGACCTTGGTGTAGGTAGCACCTGTGCCATCCCAGGGTATGACTCGCTCCAAGCCTCCACAATTTGGAAAGGTGCGCATTTAGTGCTATGGCCTGTGGGTGGGTGGCTGAGTATTTGCGCTTTCGTTCAAAGGCCTGGGGTATATACATCTGTACGCTGCGCTGGGACACAGAAATGGATGTGCTAGCTGATGGTGCTTGCGAAGGCCCAGGTGCATGGCGGGAGGCATCCGGGCCTGCGTCTTGGAAAGGGGATTGGCCAGCACGTAACACAGGGGAAGATGAGGCAGTGGTGTGACCCGCAGACACTGATTGTGGACCCAGGCGTTTAGCCCACCTATTAGGGTGCTTTGATGCCATGTGGCGGATCATGCTGGTGGTGGTGAGGTTGCTAGTGTTCACGCACCTGCTCATTTTGATACAGCACAGGTTGCAAATGACAATTCTTTTATCGTACGCACTTTCCTCAAAAAAGCGCCAGACTGCGGAACACCTACCCCTTGGCAAGGAAGACTGCCGCAAGGGGGTGCTGCGGGGAACGGGTGCTGCGGGGAACAGTTACGGGCCTGTTTGGTGTGGCCCGCCTTCTCCCTTTTGCCACCCCACTGCCTCTTCCAGCCTGTTGCAGTGCTGCTGATCCCTCCCTCTGTACTGCTGTCCTCGCTCGGCTTGCCACCTTCCCAGGTTGGGTCAGTGATTTCATCGTCCACCACCTCCTCTTCCACTTCCTCACTCTGCTCATCCTCCTGACTTGTTGACCTAATAACAACCTCACTTATTGACAACTGTGTCTCATCCTCATCATCAACCTCTTGAGACACTAATTGCCGTTGACTTATTGGCAACTGTGTCTCATCATCATCATCCACCTCGTGAAACACTAATTGCCGTTCCCCACCGTCATCTTATTATGACTGTGGATGCTCAAGAGTTTGGGAATCAGGGCACAAGATCTCCTCATGTCCCTCTTCAAGCGGGCTTGGCGAGAGGCCCAAATTAAGGAATGGCGATGAAAAGACTGCCTCTGAATATCTGAGTGTGGGATCACTTGTTTACCAAGACTCTCCATGGTGGGAGGAAGGAAGATCAGGGTGAGGATTCTGTTGACCAGACTCCTGGCTACTGAGACTGGACTTTGTGGAAGACAGGGTGGTGCTCAACTGACTGGAAGCATTACCTGCTGTAATCCAACCGACCACCTGGTCGCACTGGTGTGACGTCGAGAGTAGTGTCCTGCGCCGCCCTGTAAACTGGGACATGAAGCTAGGTATCGTGGATGAGTGTGTTTCTTGTGCTCTGGCAGCAGGCACAGTTTCACCGCGCCCAGGGCCACGGCCTCTGAGTGCAACATCAGCAGCACGGCCACTTCCCCGTCCCTTACTGGTCGCCTTCATCATATTAAATGGTATATATGCTTGAAAGTATGTCACAGTGTATGCGCAAATAAATTACAATGAATGTCACTGATATTTAGGATGCGCTAACGTTATAGAGGAGATGTAGCGCAGGTAATGTCGCTGTCACCAGCGGCCAAACAATTACACTGAATTTCACAGCGCAAATGTAACACAACAGATGTAGCAGAGGTTGTGTCACTGTCAGCAGCGGCCAAACAATTGCACGCAATTTAGCGCATGTTGCGCTAATAATATATATGGCAGCCACATAAAAAGTCCTTAAAGGACTTTTGGGTCTCTAACACCTTTCACCAGTAAACCCTGCCTAAAAAACACACCAATTCCTGTCCCTACACTGTCTGTCCCTTCTGCTGCAGCTCTCCCTGACTAAGACTGAGCCGAACCACGTGTTATCGGGTGCTATATAGCACCCGATGATGCGTTCCGGCCAGCCAATCACTGTAATGCCAGTAGCCAACATGGCTACGGCATTACAGTGAGTGCCAGTACCTCCACGCATGTTTATTGGCTGTGTAGCAGCCAACAAACGTGCGGAGAGGAGACTCGGGCATTGCACTCGAGCACAACCGGTGTTCGGCAGAATACCGTGATATGCCGAGCATCGCGATGCTCGAGTAAAAAAGTGTTCGGCCAAGCATGCTCGCCCAACACTATTCTGTAGTCAAGACACCTCGTTCACTAATGCCATATACAACGGAGTCCTTCATGAGGAGTCCCCTTTAAATTGGGAGGACACATTGATTACATTGATAGACTTGGTGCCAAGATCTTCTGCAGGGGGCATGTTGGGAACTGAAGAAGACAGGGGCTTGTATTGTCATGGCAGCTTATTACGATATGTCTCATTAGGACATATGGACGTTACCGAGGGGAGCCCGACCTAACTCTGAAACTTTCCCCGTTTAACATATAATTGGGGTGACTCTTAAAAAAAAATCCGCTTTTTTCCACCCACAATGCAGTTTTCAATTCCATGTATGGAAAAATATTCACCATTTAAATTAAGCTGTGAATTTCCCAGCAGGAGGTGCATCGTAAGCGGATTCCATGGAGCAGTATACATGGAAAATCGTCCCTTAAGCTGTTCCGGACACATGACGTACCGGTACGGCATGATGTCCCAGTACTTAAGGACATATGACGTACCGGTACGCCATGTGTAGTTCCGATCACCGCCTGCGGTTTGCGGCTTTTACAGGTTGCGGCGGCAGCGGTCGGCGGTGCCATCGGGTCCCCGTGTGGCTGTAGGGGAGACCCGATGGCATGGAAGGCAGCGCTATGCCTTCCCTACGCATCGGCGCTGCCTTCCGGTGACGAGCCTGTGAGATCCAGCCCCCTGGATCTCACAGGCCGGAAGCTGTATGAGTAATACACACTGTATTACTCATACAGCCAATGCATTCCAATACAGAAGTATTGGAATGCATTGTGAAGGGGATTAGACCCCCAAAAGTTAAAGTCCCAAAGTGGGACAAAAAAAGTATAAAAAAAAGTTGAAAAATAACGTTTTCCCCCCAAAAAATTAAAAGTTTCAAGTAAAAATAAACAAAAACGTCATTTTCCCCAAATAAAGTTAAAAAAAATTGGTAAAAATTAGGGGGAAGAAAAAAATTGACATATTAGGTATTGCCGCGTCCGTATCGACCGGCTCTATAAACATATCACATGACCTAACCCCTCAGATGAACACCGTAAAAAATAACTGTGATAAATAAACCATTTTTTTTCACCTTACATCACAAAAAGTACAACAGCAAGCGATCAAAAAGGCGTACGCCCACTAAAATAGTACCAATCTAACCGTCACCTCATCCCGAAAAAAATGAGCCCCTACCTAAGACAATCGCCGGAAAAATAAAAAAACTATGGCTCAGAATATGGAGACACTAAAACATCTTTTTTTTTTTTTTTTTTAAATGAAATGATTGTGTAAAACTTACATAAATAAAAAAAAAGTATACATATTAGGTATTTCCGCGTCCGTAATAACCTGCTCTATATCACATGACCTTACCCCTCAGGTGAATACCGTAAAAATAAAATAAAAATAACGGTGTAAAAAAAGACATTTTCTGTCAACTTACATCACAAAAAGTGTAATAGTAAGCGATCAAAAAGTCATACACACCCCAAAATAGTGCCAAGCAATGTGTAAAACTTACATAAAAAAAAATATTGTATACATATTAGGTATCGCCGCGTCCGTGACAACCTGGTCTATAAAAATACCACATGATCTAGCATATTGATAGGATATGCCATAAAAGTTTGATAGGTGCGGTGGGGTGGGGGGTCCCATCTCTGGGTGAGCTATTTTCAGAAGTCCCATAGTAATGAATAGAGTGGACCTTGCACTTATGCGGTGATCTCTGCATTCACAGGGGGTTCCCATTCTTGAGTCGGGTTCCAGAGGTGGGACCTGCACACATCAGACATTGATGTTGTATTTTATCCATATACAGTAGGAAAGTCCAGTATTCAGTATGGATATCATGGAGTTGTCCAATATGGGATAACCCCATGAAACTAAAATCTTATACTAGCCATAGCGGCCACTACAGGAGAAGTGTAGTACTGCATGCCGGCCATTCAAATACAGGCTAAAGGGGTTGTGCATCTTTAAAAATACAACACCTTAAAATTCCCCTATTTTGTTAGGATCGCCAGCGATCAGCTGCGAGGGAAGCCAGCAACAAGCGTTCTATTTCCCCACAGCACCACCACTGGAGAAATGAGGTATTGCAAGCTGCCTATTGAAATCAGTGGGCTGTCTTAGTAATGCACAGATATGCAGACTCCTCCAATCTGCCTGCAAGTATGATTTCAAATTTCTCTTTTTTTGTGACATAGCCAAACCCAAATCACTGAGCGCAGCGATGACACTGCTGATAGAGGCTTCAAACCCCGAAGGGTGCAGTGAACACACACTTTGGTATATACAGTTAGGTCCGTATATATATTTAGACAGAGACAACTTTCTAATTTTTGTTCTGTACAGTATCACAATGGAAGTTCAGACTTTCAGCTTTAATTCAGTGGGTTGAACAAAATAATTGCATACAAATGTGAGGAACTAAAGCATTTTTTAAACTCAATCCCTACATTTCAGGGGCTTAAAAGTAATTAGACAAATTAAATATTTGTAAATAAAATGTTACTTTCTAATACTTGGTTGAAAACCCTTTGTTGGCAATGACTGCCTGAAGTCTTGACCTCATGGACATCACCAGACGCTGTGTTTCCTCCTTTTTAATGCATTTACTGCCGCGGTTTTCAGTTGCTGTTTGTTTGTGGACCTTTTTGTCTGAAGTTTAGTCTTTA
The DNA here is from genome assembly GCF_014858855.1 of Bufo gargarizans. Taxonomy (NCBI): domain Eukaryota; kingdom Metazoa; phylum Chordata; class Amphibia; order Anura; family Bufonidae; genus Bufo; species Bufo gargarizans. Next base: position 519,922,527 of record NC_058083.1, read on the forward strand.
ACAAGTGAAATGCTCTATTGGGTTCAGATCCGGCGACTGACTCGGCCATTCAAGAATATTCCACTTCTTTGCTTTAATAAACTCCCGGGTTGCTTTGGCTTTATGTTTTGGGTCATTGTCCATCTGTATTATGAAACGCCGACCAATCAGTTTGGCTGGATTCGAGCACACGGTATGAAAACCCCAGATCACATCATCAATAAACCCTAGGGCCCCGGGGCCACTGGCAGCCATGCATGCCCAAGCCTTCACACCTCCTCCGCCGTGATGTCGTATGCTTTGGATCATGAGCTGTATCGTGCCTTCACCATACTTTTTTCCATCATTCTGGTAGAGGTTGATCTTGGTTTCATCTGTCCAAAGAATGTTCTTCCAGAAGTCTGCTGGCTTTTAAGATGTTTTTTTTAGCAAAGTCCAATCTAGGCTTCTTATTCTTGAGGCTTATGAATGGCTCGCACCGTGCAGTGAACCCTCTGTATTTACTTTCATGCAGTCTTCTCTTTATGGTAGATTTGGATATTGATACGCCTTTATCCTGGAGAGCGTTGTTCACTTGGTTGACTGTTGTGAAGGGGCTTCTCTTCACCGCGGTAATTATTCTGCCATCATCCACCACCGTTATCTTCCATGGGCGTCCAGGTCTTTTTGGATTGTTGAGGTCACCAGTGCTTTCTTTCTTTCTTTCTCAGGATTTACCAAACTGTAGATTTTCCCACTCCTAATAGTGGAGCAATTTCTCGGATGGGTTTTTCCTGTTTTCACAGATAAAGGATGGCTTGTTTCACCTGCACGGAGAGCTCCTTTGACCGCATCTTTACTTCTCATCAAAATCTTCAAAATGCAAGCACCACACCTCAAATCAACTCCAGGCCTTTTATGTGCTTAATTGAGAATGAAATAATGAAGGAATTGCCCGCACTTGCCCATGAAACGGCCTTTGAGTCTATTGTCCAATTACTTTGGTCCCTTTAAAAACAGGGCGCCGCATGTGAAGGAGCTGAAACTCCTAAACCCTTCATCCAATTTTAATGTGGATACCCTCAAATGAAAGCTAAAAGTCTGGACTTTGTGTCCATGTTCATTAGATAACTATAACTTGAATATGTTTTAGTAAACAGGTAAAAAAACAAACAAAATTTGTGTCAAATATATATGGACCTAACTGTATGTCAATATGGAGGATGGGCACAGGGTGCACTGTGACAATTCAGTAAAGGAGGACGTCGGCCACGGACAGCAGCCAATGTCCTTATACAAATAGATCTGTCAACAGCAGCTTGCTGACTGTTTCCAGGTAACAACAAACATGAAAATACATGAGAACAGCAAAAGCGAAGGAAGATACATTATAAATAAGCAGATGGTAACCTAAGGCGAAGCTTGTCTTATGATGTCAGATCCAGCTTCTTCCAAATGGAGTGTCCTAATGTCATCCAGATGTCTGAAACAAACAGAATATATAAATGTTTCACCGAGAGAGACTATAAGACACGGATCTCATCCAGACGGTGACACCTAAATGGCGCTCTACCTCTAGCTGTTTGGTTAGTTCAGTCTCACACACATAACAAAGCTGCATGAGTCCCTGTGGTTCCATATGAGAGACTACCGCCATATAGTGCTGTCCTGCAGCACTGCCATGTACCTCTGTAGCACCGCGTGCAATGGCAGATTTCTTACCATCACTTTATAGGCATGTAATACCGCCATGTGCATGAAACCTAATGCATTTTGTAAGTAGATTAAAGGGATCTTCTAGGATAAGGATTAAAGGGATCTTCTAGGATAAGTTGTGGAAAGGGACCTAGCCCTCCCCCAAAGCTATACTGGTCTGGTTCCTGCTGTTTTGGAGATTCTTGAGACATGGATCATTTATCTCCTAGACAGATTCCAGGGCAGCTTGGTGAAGGAGCAAGTACCTGGTAAGTGTAACTTTGGGATAAGGTAGGTTCCTCAGCCTCGTGGTATGCACTAACTTTAAATTGCTTGAAAAAACCCTTTAAGTAGATAATTAAAGGGACCGTCTGGTTTAGAATAAACCATTAGGAAATAATTAGGACCATTAGGCTACAGTCCTTCATTTGGATCTCCAATTTCTTAGCCAGAGCAGGAGAATAAAGCTGACCCTACACTTCAGGTAGACCCCTCCCCTATATGCATGCATGCTCAGCTTGGCCGAGCATGCATGTGTTTTCAAAGGGAAGAAGGGGGAAAGCTGATGTCATCAAACACTTCAGGCAGTGGCTTATATCTTCTGATCGGCCGTGTTGAAATCAAACTGCCTGATCCTTCGCTCCTTCCATATCAGCAATCAGGAGAGGTCATAAGACCCCCATACACATTAGATGGGCTGCTGGTCCCATCAAAATCAGTGGTTTGAGCCGACATTCATCTAATGTGTATGGTCAGCCTAGCAGAGAGTCTAGAAAGACAGAATTTCCCACTGGAGGACTTCCATTACACAGACAGGCCATTAAATTCAGTAGGTACCATGTAATGCTTCAGTCCACCTGTGGGGGTGCTGTAGGGTAACAGATCTCTTGCTGCATGGTTCTGATCACAGCTGATCGCTCAGAGTACCCTGTGATCACCTTATTTGTGGGATCCATTAAACTTTTTAGATGTTTGGCTTGATAGAATATATATTTAATACAATGTAATCAGTCCCAGTTTACAAAAGTCAAATTGATCATGGGATATTTTAAGCCGTGCTCATCACAAAAAATAAGTACGACGTCTCCCTCTGCTCTCCCCCTCCCTACTCTCAGGCTTAGGGCTCATGCACACGACCGTACGTCCGTGTGCATTCCATATTTGCCAGAACGGAACAGCTGGCCCCTAATAGAACAGTCCTATACTTGTCCGTAATGGGGACAAAAATAGGACATGTTCTATCTTTTTGCAGAACAGACATATGGAAATGGAATGGACACTGAGTAACTTCGTTTTTTGGGTGGACCCATTGAAATGACTGGTTCCGTATACGGTCCACACAAAAAAACAAAACTGAACGGACACGGATCGAAAAAAAACATTAGTGTGCATAAGCGCTTAGAGATAGTAGCAGGCAGGAGTAGGAGGTTGTTATATACAGCAGATCAGAGTGTGGAGAGGCAGGAAAACACCCAAGGAGGGCAGATCACACAGGCTGTAGATAGGAAAGGAAAGCACAGACAAAGCAGTCTGCAGGGAAGAATCACACCTGCTGTGTATACATGTAAAGGGTGAGGAGAGCATCCAGGGCAAACTCTGCAGGGGATGGAGGGGGAATCACAAACCTCAGCATCAGCCCCTACTAGTATCCTTCATTAGCTATAGAAGAAGAAGAAATCAGTCCAGTAATGAAGCTGTGCAGATGAGAGCTAGTGAAGGCAGCAGTATCTTGAACAGACAGATCTCAAATCCAGCATGTATTACTGGGAGGGACACATCCACATGAACAAATATAACACTAGGAGCAAGTTATAAACTGAATATCAGGGGGTCTGAACATGAAAGAAGGAATTATTATTGCAGATGGAAACTTAGTGCAACTTTTTCTACTTAAGGTAACCACTAACATATGTAAAAAAAAAAAAACCCACAAAACATTTCAAAGGTGTCCAGAGCGATTAACTTCAATTGCAGCAAGGAAAAAAGAGACATCCTGTGCGCCCTGCTCATCAAACAGACCTCTAAAGGTAGATTCTTGGTACAATGGGTTTATTGCTGTGTAAAAACAACACGTTTCGGGGCTGGACAAGCCCCTTCCTCAGGTATTACACCAATTCTATACCTGCTCCAGCCCTGAAACGCGTTGTTTTTACACGTCCAAACCCACGGCGGCAGCATCTCCGAATATTCTTCCTTTGGCACGTGGGGTTGTTGTGAGTGGTACTTATACCCTCCCTCCTCCTTCTTTTACTCCCAGATGTATTGCTCTATGCGATGTTTGTGTATTTTTACTAGATTTTTTGGAAGACAGAGCCGTAAACTTGTCCAGTCTGGATATTTGGTTGGAAAATTGTAATGCAGACTGCTAACAGCGAATTCTTCCCCGGAACACGCATATAAAAAGTAAATTACATATGTGTATAATTACATAGCGAGGTCCCCCACCCCCCCTCCAAAAAAAACCTCATGCCTATATATAGGAGTGCTGTGTAATCACCTCGCTCAGGACTCCTGACTATTCCGGCGTGTAATGAGATGAACATGTTTCGGGATATGCATGAGGTCACCCCTTTGGACAATCTGTACGAGATGCTTGGACAACATAGTTTTAGGATTAGCGATGTTTTCTGCATCTGCCAATACTGTAATGTCGTGTGTCTGAGGCCAATACATGCTTTCCTAAAAGAAGAAGTCCCATGCCAGATCCCTCCCCCGCCCCCCTCAGTGGTAAACACATAAGTAAGCACATCCCTGGTTATCCTTATCCAGCTGCACATCCTGCCCCTTCCCTGGAGTTGTAGTGGGTGCGAAAACCTAAAATGTAAATGTGGGCAGTAAGAAATATATTCCAGCTTTCTACAATCAATGTATGTACACAGTGACTGCACCAGCAGAATAGTGAGTGCTGCTCTGGAGTATAATACAGGATGTAACTCAGGATCAGTACAGGATAAGTAATGTAATGTATGTACACAATGACTGCACCAGCAGAATAGTGAGTGCAGCTCTGGAGTATAATACAGGATGTAACTCAGGATCAGTACAGGATGAGTAATGTAATGTATGTACACAGTGACTGCACCAGCAGAATAGTGAGTGCTGCTCTGGAGTATAATACAGGATGTAACTCAGATCAGTACAGGATAAGTAATGTATGTACACAGTGACTCCACCAGCACAATAGTGAGTGCAGCTCTGGAGTATAATACAGGATGTAACTTAGGATCAGTTCAGGATAAGTAATGTATGTACACAGTGACTCCACCAGCAGAATAGTGAGTGCTGCTCTGGAGTATAATACAGGATGTAACTCAGATCAGTACAGGATAAGTAATGTATGTACACAATGACTGCACCAGCAGAATAGTGAGTGCAGCTCTGGAGTATAATATAGGATGTAACTCAGATCAGTACAGGATAAGTAATGTATGTACACAGTGACTGCACCAGCAGAATAGTGAGTGCAGCTCTGGAGTATAATACAGGATGTAACTCAGGATCAGTTCAGGATAAGTAATGTATGTACACAGTGACTCCACCAGCAGAATAGTGAGTGCAGCTCTGGAGTATAATACAGGATGTAACTCAGATCAGTACAGGATAAGTAATGTATGTACACAGTGACTCCACCAGCACAATAGTGAGTGCAGCTCTGGAGTATAATACAGGATGTAACTCAGGATCAGTTCAGGATAAGTAATGTATGTACACAGTGACTCCACCAGCAGAATAGTGAGTGCTGCTCTGGAGTATAATACAGGATGTAACTCAGATCAGTACAGGATAAGTAATGTATGTACACAGTGACTGCACCAGCAGAATAGTGAGTGCAGCTCTGGAGTATAATACAGGCTGTAACTCAGGATCAGTACAGGATAAGTAATGTAATGTATGTACACAGGGACTCCACCAGCAGAATAGTGAGTGCAGCTCTGGAGTATAACATAGGATGTAACTCAGGATCAGTACAGGATAAGTAATGTAATGTATGTACACAGTGACTGCACCAGCAGAATAGTGAGTGCAGCTCTGGAGTATAATACAGAATGTAACTCAGGGTCAGTACAGGATAAGTAATATAATGTATAACTTTTTATGACTTTTATTATGATGCAGACATGTTCATTAAATCCTCTTACCCATTCTGACATGAACTTTTCAAGTTCCCAGCTAAGATTATAAGCTCTGGTATGTGATATAAACTAATTGCTTTGCACACACATATGAAGCTCGGCCAAGTCCGCCTGTGACTGTCTATTTTTAAGCCTACAACGAGGGATTAACATTTGCTGTCTCGATAGCTTATAGCAATTTAGTGGCTTTACCTAATGACTTTGTCTCAGGACAGTTCGAGCCCCACCGATGCTTTACCCCACGTGTTTTTCTCACTGTACACGCTTAGTGTATGATGTAATATTTAATTATATGGATCTCAGCTTGCACATTGTATAGGAATAACAAGGTGAAACATTGAGCAATGGCATCTGCAGCCATGACAAGACATGCAAAACAGGGCAGGTGCTGCACAGAGAAAGCTGCAGATAGATGGATTTACAGGCCGGTGCTGGAACCACAGCGAACATTGCACTACACAGCCCAGACACGCCCGTTCAAGCTGCAATGAAATTGGGGAAACTGGGTGACAATCCTGTTTCTTATTCCTGCACCGTGACCAGGGGCGTTGCTAGGGTCTCAAAAGATCCGGGGCACAAGCCCCAATAAATATGTTGCCCCCGCACTTTGCTGTACTTACTATACAGCAGCACTAACCTGTCACATCCAGGGCCTCCAGGTGACGTCTCCTCTCTGTCATCATCTTCTCTGTAGATATTCTCCACTCGGTCCGGACACTTCTCTCAGCCGCCTCGTCTCTGCAGAGTGTGACACACAGACATCTTAGCTTCCTCACATTCTATCATTATTCCCCAACTGGAGTCCCCACAGTGTTATCCTGCTGCTTGCTGTGCCCCCCCCCCCCCCCCCCCCCCCCAGGGGTGTAGCTATAGGGGGTGCAGAGCTAGCAGTCGCTACCGGGCCCAGGAGCCTGAAGGGGCCTAAAGACACTTGTGCCGCATAAGAAGACACACAAAGCACTGAGGGAAGGGGAGCCCAAGATGAACTCTTGCACCGGGGCCCATGAGCCTTTAGTTACGCCCCTGCCCCCCCAATACCCCCAAATACTATCCTGAAGAAACATTACTGCCCCCCATAGTAATAGTGCTCCTCATAGTCCCACCAATAGTAATTCCCTTCTAGAATGCCCTCATTAGTAACACTGCCCCAACCGTGATAATGCTCCTCAACAATGCCCCCATTATTAGAAGAGCCCTCCCTTATTAATAATACCCTCACAGAGTCCCCAGTAGAAATAAGGCCCCTATTGTTCCCCCAGTGGTAATAAAGCTCCCTACAGACCCCTCAGTAGTAATAAGGCCACCATAGTGCAGTTAGTAGAAATAAGGCGGATCTATAAGACTCTCCTATAGAGCCCCCAGTAGTAATAAGACCGCCTATAATGTCCCCTGGATCTGCAGTGCCCCCTGCAGTTATACTCCACTCTCCACCATACAGTCCCATGTAAATAACATCACCTCCTCCCCAGCCGCCTCCAACGCACAATCCCATGTAAACATCACCCCCTATGGCTACTTTCACACTTGCGTTCATGCGGATCTGTCCTGTACTTGTACAGGACGGATCCGCACCGATAATACAAACGAATGCATCCGTTCAGGACCGATTCGTTTGTATTAGATTTGAATTTCTAAGTCTCAATACGGATCCGTCCTGACTTACATTGAAAGTCAATGGGGGACGGAACCGTTTACAATTGCACCATTTTGTGTCAATGCAAAGGGATCCGTCCACATTGACTTAAATTGTAAGTCAGGACGGATCCGTTTGGCCCTGTAAGGCCATGCGGACACAAAAACGCTGCGTGCAGCCGTTTTGGAGGCGGACCCCAAAATGCTGCACGCAGCGTTTTTGTGTCCGCATGGCCTTGCAGGGCCAAACGTATCCGTCCTGACTTACAATTCCGGTCCAATCCTGCACTGGTCACATGATGGTGACATCATCCAGGTCATCCTATCACAGCCTGTTTTGCTGATCACATGACCTGTGATGTCACCACAGGTCCTTCGCCTCTTCCCAGTGTAAGATTCAATTGTATTGCCGTTCTGTGTATGACAATACAGTTGTATCTAGCAGGCAGGCAGGACATTCGGGGCATGGGACAAAACATCCGGGGCCCAGGCCCCGAATGTTTTAACCTAGTGACGCCCCTGACCGTGACATTATCTCTGTACTGTGACATCACTGTGTGCATTATCCCTGTACTGTGACATCACTTTATTATCTCTGTACTGTGTGGGGTTTCGCTCTGGTAGATAGGGTAAGCGGGCGCAGTACAGAGGCAAAATACAAGTTCTTAACTGAAAACGTCAGTGTTCATTCACACTTGAGGCAATTGCACAAAACAGCACGTAACTTTTCAGTCTTGGTGTTAATTCACACACAATGGAAAGTTCATATAACATAAGTCATCTTCCTGGCAGTTCTGCCTCCAGTAGTCCATAGAAGGCTTTAGGGGTTCTGTGTCCCCCAGCGTGCGGCCCTCAGCCCTCCAGCACGGCAAAAAGCTTCAGATCCCTAAAAACAGAGACATCTCTACTGAGCCCAGCTGCCTATTTAAGGACAGCCAGGTGCTGCTAAAACCCGGATCGGCACTTAAAGAGGACCTTTCACTCGTATACAAACTAAAAACTAACTCTATCTGTGGGCAGAGCTGCGCCCAGGGGTCCCCCTGCACTTACTAGTATGCCTGGGCGCCGCTCTGTTCGCCCGGTATAGGCTCCGGTGTCTCAGCTCCGTCTGTTGTATTGGACTGATTTTTTGTAGGAGGCGTGTCCCTTGCTGCAGTGCTGGCCAATCGCAGCACACAGCTCATAGACTGGCTATGAGCTGTGCGCTCTGATTGGCCAGTGCTGCAGCAAGGGACACGCCTCCTACAAAAAATCAGTCCAGTACAACAGACGGAGCTGAGACACCGGAGCCTATACCGGGCGAACGGAGCGGCGCCCAGGCATACTAGTAAGTGCAGGGGGACCCCTGGGCGCAGCTCTGCCCACAGATAGAGTTAGTTTTTAGTTTGTATACGAGTGAAAGGTCCTCTTTAAACTCTGGTCCAGTATTTGACCTCACCTGGCTGCACATGCACATGCTGGGAGGAAAATACCTGCCTTGCCAGATACAACCCCTCACTGTGTCTTATACCCCCCCTTTGTTCAACCCTGAGAGCGTGGACACACGCCAGACAATGTACCCGGGACAGGGCATTCGCGTTTCCCTGCAATCAGCCTGCCCTGTGTTCCACCGAAAACGTAAAGTTCCGCAGAGACAAAAAACATCTGGTGACCCGGGCATTCCTGTCTTTGGCCTGGCTCATCCACTCTAGAGGGGAGTGGTCGGTCACCAGGCGGAACTTTCTCCCCAACAAATAGTAACGGAGAGACTCGAGTGCCCACTTGATAGCCAGGCACTCTCTCTCCACTATACTGTACCTGGTTTCGGCTGGGGTGAGCTTGCAGCTTAGGAAGACAACGGGATGCTCCTCCCCATTGACTTCCTGAGACAGTACAACACCGAGGCCTACTTCAGAGGCATCCATTTGTACCACGAACTCCCTCTTGAAGTTGGGCGTCACCAAAACCGGTGATCCACACAGGGCCGACTTCAAAGCGGCAAAAGTCTCTTCCGCCTGGTCATTCCAGCGAACCATCACTGATTTTCGTTCCTTCAAGAGCCCTGTCAAGGGCGCAGCTAGAGAAGCAAAGTGGGAAACAAGCCTCATGTAATAGCCCACCATTCCCAGGAATTACTTTATTTGCCTAGTGGTGACAGGTCGGGGCCAATTCCGTATCGCCTCTATTTTGTTCACTTGGGGTTTGATGACTCTGCGCCCAATGACATACCCCAGGTATTTAGTCTCCTCTAACCCTATCGCACATTTTTTGGGTTAGCGGTTAGGCCAGCTTTCCGAAGGGAGTCTACTACAGCCTGCACTTTGGGTAGGTGACTTTCCCAATCGGTACTGTAGATGACAATATCGTCCAGGTAAGCCGAAGCGTACCGACGATGTGGACGAAGCACAATGTCCATTAGTCGCTGAAAAGTGGGGCGCCATTCAGACCAAAGGGTAAAACCTTATATTGATACAGCCCCTCAGGCGTGATTAAGGCAGTTTTCTCTTTGGCAGCCTCCGTTAAGGGCACCCGCCAGTACCCTTTAGTGAGGTCCAAAACAGAAAAATACTGGGCTTGTCCTAACCTCTTGATGAGCTCATCCACCCGGGGCATTGGATATGCATCAAATTTGGAAGCTTTGTTAAGTTTTCGAAAGTCGTTACAAAACAGCAACGTCCCGTACGGCTTGGGTATCAATACTATAGGACTGGCCCACTCACTTTTTGACTCCTCAATGACGTCTAGCTGCAACATTAGCTGCACCTCCTCCGATATGGCTTGTCGTCGAGTCTCGGGCACACGGTATGGTTTTAATCAGACTTTTGCCTGAGGTTCAGTGACAATGTCATGCTGGATTATGGAAGTGCGTCCAGGGAGGTCCAAGAACACATCCGTGTTCCGACTCACGAACTCCCTGGCCTCCTGAGCCTGTTTAGAGGAGAGGCTGTCAGCAATTTTTACTGTGGCAGCCGCCTCTCTTGCATCAGACAGAGGGGCCAGTACATCTTCTCCTAGAAAACCCGGCCGTGGGCTGTCTTCGGTACAGGTTTCCCTATCTTTCCACGGTTTGAGTAAATTCCCATGGTAAACCTGCTCCGGCTTTCGCCTCCCTGGCTGGTATATCTTGTAGTTTACATCTCCAATTTTCTCGAGTACCTCGTACCATGGTCGGCACCAGAATCAAAACCCGATCACCCGGGTTAAAGATCTAGACCCGAGCCTGCCGATTATAGACCCGACTCTGGGCTCTCTGAGCTGCCTCCATATGCTCCCTAACAAGAGGCAACACTGTCTCCGATCTTACATCTGGGTAACATACTCAAAGACACTTTTATGTGGAGTGGGTTGTTGTTCCCACGCCTTTTTGGCCACGTCCAAGAGACCGCGAGGGTGTCTGCCATATAGCAGTTCGAAGGGCGAGAACCCAGTAGAGGCCTTGGGTACCTCTTGCACTGCGAACATGAGATAGGGCAGAAGAAGGTCCCAGTCCTTCCCATCTTTAGACACTACCTTTTTCAACATATTTTTTAATGTTTGGTTAAACCGTCCTACCAGACCGTCCGTTTGTGGATGGTAAACAGACGTCCGTAGTTGTTTTATGTGCAGCAACTTACAGAGTTCCCTCATCACCTTAGACATAAAAGGGGTCTCTTGGTCAGTCAGAACCTCTTTAGGTAGTCCTACTCGGGAAAACATCTCCATTAATTCCTTAGCTCTGAGTTTTGCCGAGGTATGTCGCAGTGGCAACTCCTCCGGGTACCGAGTGGTGTAGTCTAGAATGACTAAGAGGTGTTGATGCCCTCTGGTGGACTTCGGTGCTGGGCCTATGAGGTCCATAGCTATTCGGTCAAACGGTACTTCGATAATCAGGAGAGGTACTATGGGGCTACGGAAATGTGGCTGGGGGCTAGTTATCTGGCAGGTTGGGCAAGACTTACAAAACTCTTCCACTTCTTTGAATATACTGGGCCAGTAAAACCGCTGTAGAATACGATCCTGAGTTTTCTGCAGCCCCAGGTGACCCCCGAGAACGTGTTGGTGGGCTAGATCTAACACAAGCTTTCAATAAACCTTGGGGACCACCAACTGTTCAATAGGCTCACCCTGTAGTTTGCTTACCCGATACAACATATCCTGATGAACCACAATATGGGGAAACACTGACTCTGCCCCAGGTTGTTGTGGTTCACCATATTAACACATTTTCCCAGGTGCGGGATATTGTTGGGTCCTGACTTTGGGCGGTACCAAACTTATCCCCGGAGACATTGAGGTCTGCCAATTTAGGACCCGGTGGCAAGTCCTCCACATCTTTCACCATTACACTTAGCAGGGTTGTCTCCCCCTCTTCCACTGAAGTGGCAGTCACCCCTACCGCTGTCCCTTCGGTCTCAGGTTTCCAGGGTTCTGGTCTCCCCCCTGAGTCGGGCCACACTGCTAGGGTTACCCCTGTCTCATGGGTATCAGTCACTCTAGTAGCAGGCTACAGTGCCGGGAAGTCTCTCCCTCTTGTAAGTTCATAGTGTAGATTTGGGGCAACTGCCACTTCGTGAGTCCATCTGCCAGCCCCTGTTGTTAGAGACACAAGGGCGGTGTGATAGTCTTTTAAGTCTCCATGGATGCACATGACCCCGACTTTCCTGCCAGTATACTCCACTGACCATACCAGGGGAGCCCTTACTAGGCACACCAAACTTCCTGAGTCCAGCAGAGCCTCCGCTGGAGTGTCTCCTACCTCCACCTGGCACAGGTGGTTTAGAGTTTTTGGGGTACCTGCTGCACACAGCTTCCTGGCATATAGCGACTGACGGTAGCCATAGTTAGTATCCATGGGTTCCACCTGATGGGGACAGTCAGCTCTTACATGACCCGGCTCCTGACACTGCCAGCAGACTATTGGAGCCAGGTCCGTAGAGGGTACACCCTGGGTGGGTTTGGTTGGTACAAGTCGCCGGGTCTAGGATGGAGATTTATGGGGTTTGACTGCCACCCTCCCAAAAGAACCCCCTGTAACAGTGTTAGTAGCCTCATAGCGCTCCACCAGGTCCTCCAATTCTAGGGCGTTGCCAGGTGACACCTGGCCGATCCAGTGCTGGAGAGGGGGTGGCAAAGTCCTCCAGAACATATCAGCCAATAGTCTATACAGCATAGCCATGGGACTCAGCACATCAGGCTGTAGCCACTTTTGCAAGAGGTAGAGTAAGTCATAATACTGGGGTCTCACAGGCTCAGCCAGCTTAAACCCTTACTGATGTACCCACTGGGCCTGTACCAACACATTCACCCCCAGTTTTGCCAAAATCTCACGTTGGTAGTCGGCCTCTTGATCGTCCCGCAAGTCGAAATACACCCGCTGGGAATCGGATGCCAGGAACCGAGCGACGACCTCAGCCCACTGGTCATTGGGTAGCTTTTCTCTGATGGCCACTTTCTCGTACATCGCAAAGTAGGTTTCGATATCGTCTGCAGGGGTCCTCTTAGGAATCGCAGCATGGACTGCTTTCCGGGCATCATGGATGCTGGGGGTTGCTCCTGCTGTCTGCAAAGCCATCACGTGTTGTAGCAGCAACTGGTTTGTCTCCTGCTGCTGAAGATTAGCCTCCATGAGGGCCTTTGCAACAGCCTCCATTTTGTCATGGGGCCCTGGTTGGAATACAGCTGGTTTAATGTACAACATACAATCGTGCCTGGAAAAATGCAGAAACTAAAAATATCAGCGTTCACGCCAGCCTCACTGCTTTTGCCCACATCCTCCATCAATCGTGGGGTTGTAGGGTTAGTGGGCGCAGTACAGAGGCAAAATACAAGTTCTTAACTCAAAACGTCAGTGTTTATTCACACTTGATGCAATTGCACAAAACAGTACGTCACTTTGCAGTCTTGGTGTTAATTCACACACAATGGAAAGTTCATATAACATAAGTCACCTTGCAGGCAGTTGTGGCTCCAGTAGTCCACAGCAAGCTTTAGGAGTCCTGTTTCCCCAGCGTGCTGCTCTCAGGCCTCCAGCACGGCACAAAGCCTCAGATCCCCAAAAACAGAGACATCTCTGCTGAGCCAGCTGCCTATTTAAGGACAGCCAGGTGCTGCCAAAACCCGGACCGGCGCTTACACTCCGGTCCGGTATTTGACCTCACCTGGCTGGAAACCAGCCCAGCCGCATATGCTGGGAGGAAAATACCTGTCTTGCCAGACACAACCCCTCACTGTGTCACAACTGTGACATCACTGTGTTTATTATCTTTGTACTGTGACATCACTGTGTTTATTATCCCTGTACTGTGACATCACTGTGTTTAGTATCCCTGTACTGTGAGATCACTGTGTTTATTATCCCTGTACTGTGACATCACTGTGTTTATTATCTCTGTACTGTGACATCACTGTTTATTATCTCTGTACTGTGACATCGCTGTGTTTATTATCCCTGTACTGTGACATCACTGTGTTTATTATCTCTGTACTGTGACATCACTGTGTTTATTATCTCTGTACTGTGAGATCACTGTGTTTATTATCTCTGTACTGTGACATCGCTGTGTTTTTTATCTCTGTACTGTGACATCGCTGTGTTTATTATCTCTGTACTGTGACATCACTGTGTTTATTATCTTTGTACTGTGACATCACTGTGTTTATTATCGCTGTACTGTGACATCACTGTGTTTATTATCCCTGTACTGTGACATCACTGTGTTTATTATCTCTGTACTGTGACATCACTGTGTTTATTATCCCTGTACTGTGACATCACTGTGTTTATTATCTCTGTACTGTGACATCACTGTGTTTATTATCTCTGTACTGTGACATCACTGTGTTTATTATCCCTGTACTGTGACATCACTGTGTTTATTATCCCTGTACTGTGACATCACTGTGTTTATTATCCCTGTACTGTGAGATCACTGTGTTTATTATCCCTGTACTGTGACATCACTGTGTTTATTATCCCTGTACTGTGACATCATTGTGTTTATTATCCCTGTACTGTGACATCACTGTGTTTATTTTCTCTGTACTGGGACATCACTGTGTTTATTATCTCTGTACTGTGACATCACTGTGTTTATTATCCCTGTACTGTGACATCACTGTGTTTATTATCCCTGTACTGTGACATCACTGTGTTTATTATCTCTGTACTGTGACATCACTGTGTTTATTATCTCTGTACTGGGACATCACTGTGTTTATTATCCCTGTACTGTGACATCACTGTGTTTATTATCCTTGTACTGTGACATCACTGTGTTTATTATCCCTGTACTGTGACATCACTGTTTATTATCCCTGTACTGTGACATCACTGTGTTTATTATCTCTGTACTGTGACATCACTGTATTTATTTTCTCTGTACTGTGACATCACTGTGTTTATTATCCCTGTACTGTGACATCACTGTTTATTATCCCTGTACTGTGACATCACTGTGTTTATTATCTCTGTACTGTGACATCACTGTGTGTATTATCCCTGTACTGTGACATCACTGTGTTTATTATCCCTGTACTGTGACGTCACTGTGTATATTATCCCTGTACTGTGACATCACTGTGTTTATTATCTCTGTACTGTGACATCACTGTATTTATTTTCTCTGTACTGTGACATCACTGTGTAAATTATCCATGTACTGTGGGGTGTGTAGCTCATGAAGGAAGTCCTGTGTGCTGAGCTGGCTCAGTGGGTATATAAGGTGTGTGATAGGCTGTTGCACACATATCCCTCGTTGCTGTCATGGGTAAAAGGAGACATTTGTCAGAGTTGCAGAAAGGGATAATTATCGGCTTCTAGGCCGAGGGTGACAGTATTTCTGGACTGTTCTCGTGCTGCTGTGGTGAAAGTGTACGGTAAGTGGAGAAATGGCACCATTGTGAATAAGTGACATAGAATCTGCAGAGCACCACGGATGTGATTGGTGAATGTCGGCTCTGAAGGTGCACCAGGGCAGACTGACGTTACAGTTCAGCAGACCACCAACAAAATGAACCAGGGGCTACCAGACGTGTGTATAACACAACAGTTCAGAGAACCCTACTGTGTATGGGCCTCCAAAGCAGACGGACGGTCACTGCTCCTCTGTTATTGAAGCAGAAGCAGAAAAGGCTTCAATTTTTGCGGCAGTATCGGAATTGAACCTCCGCTGATTGGTGAAGGGTTGTCTTCTCCGATGAGTCACGTTTTCTGCTTCATGGAACGGATGGACGTTGGCGTGTCAGGTGAGACACATCAGAGAACACAAGCCGGTGGGGGCAGCGTTATGGTCTGGGGAATGTTTTTGTGGCATTCTCTGGGCCACTCATCCATATGGAAGGTGCTCTTAACCAATCTGGGTATGAATCCCTCCTTGCAGATCAGGTACACCTCTACATGCTGATTGTCTTTCCTGGGGTGGATGGGATCTTCCAGCAAGACAATGCGACATGTCACACGGCTAGAAGAGCATGCCCAAGACTTCCAAATACTACCATGGCTCCCTAATTCCCTGGAACCCTATTGAGCATCTGTCGGACCACCTCAATAGTCGTGTCCACTCCAAGGATCCCCCCAAACGCCTCCTACAGCAGATGTGGGATGCACAGCAGTCCGCATGGCTCCAGATACCTGTGACAACCTACCAGGACCTTATGGAGTCACTCCCCGCCCGCCTAGCTGCTGTCCGTGCTGCACACGGCGGTTATTAGCTGGTGGTCAGCATAATGGGATAATATCAGCTGAGCAGGAGGACCACCGACATGACCAGATACCGTGCTAGGTGACATAAGCCGTCACAAGACAATCATTTCATACTGCCTTTATACTGGCGGCAATTAAGAAGTACCCAACCCATAAAATCCCTCAGCGAGAGAGTTAATTTCTGCTCTAAGCCTCTGGATTCTCATTATGTGAAAATTACCTGGTTAAACGAGTCGTCAGCACATTGAACCTGAGAGATACCGAGGGCAGGGCGTGGTGCCCCAACGTACAGGAACGCCACAGGGGCTCAGAAACATGCAAGTCTTAGGGCTTGTTCACACGAACTTTGCCCCTCCGTGCTGTGGACCGCAAATTGCGGTCCGCAATGCACTGGCACTGACCGTGGGCCAGCCGAATGCGGATCGTGGACCCATTCACTTGAATGGGTACGCGATCCGTCCGTTCCGCAAAAAGGTAGAGCAAGTTCTATCTTTTTGCGGTGCGGAGGCACGGAACGGAACCCCAGGAAGCACTCCGTAGTGCTTCCGTTCCACGGCAACGGCCGTGTGAATGAGCCCTTACAGAAATGTGCGTGCGTTGTAACATTCAGTTTTCTAATTCAGCACTCCTCTGTGCTGCTGTGGACCACACTCCTTTATCCATTAGCCAACGCTCCTCTGTGTTGCTGTGGACCCTGCTCCTTCATCCATAGCCAACACTCCTCTGTGCTGCTGTGGACCACACTCCTTTCTCCAT
The DNA here is from genome assembly GCF_014858855.1 of Bufo gargarizans. Lineage (NCBI taxonomy): Eukaryota > Metazoa > Chordata > Amphibia > Anura > Bufonidae > Bufo > Bufo gargarizans. The sequence goes on from NC_058083.1 coordinate 519,939,360, forward strand.
CAGCCAATGCTCCTCTGTGCTGCTGTGGACCATGCTTCTTCATCCATAGCCAACACTCCTCTGTTCTGCTGTCGGCCCCGCTCCTTCATCTATTAGCTAATGCTCCTCTGTGCTGCTGTGAACCATGCTCCTTCATCCATAGCCAACACTCCTCTGTGCTGCTGTGGACCCTGCACCTTCATCTATTAGCCAACACTCCTCTGTTCTGCTGTTGGCCCCGCTCCTTCATCTATTAGCCAACACTCCTCTGTGCTGCTGTGGACCCCACTTCTTCATCTATTAGCAACACTCCTCTGTGCTGCTGTGGACCCCACTTCTTCATCTATTAGCAACACTCCTCTGTGCTGCTGTGGATCCCACTTCTTTATCTATGAGCCAGCACTCCTTGGTGCTGCTGTGTACTGTGCTTCTTCATCTATGAGCCAACGACCACCCAGTTGTCCACATCATGACCCTGAGCTTGTCATGAGCAATCTTGTCATTACTAACTCACCGATGGACAGGTCACAGCCTCCACAGACACTCTCCTTAAATACTTTGTGCTGCTGAGAGACCCTGAAACGTCCATTATGTAACTCTCAGTCGATTATAATCCTTCTTACCCCATGACACATCCAGCCCTGTCCTCATTAATATCATCACAAGTGGACAGGTTACTGCACCCCACAAGTATACTGCTCTCCTGAAATCCTCTGTGCCACAGATGTTGAGGCTCCATGTGACAAACATAGAACTTATTTATTCAAATTAACACGACCTTCATACGCCTCTGATTCATTAGGAAGTGTCCATACTTTTAGAACCATTTTGTAATTGCTTCATTAGCAGTGGAAGCAACTTTGAAAATAGTCTTTATTCTTATGTGTCTCCGTGGTTACAGACTACAAACAAACCCCGCGTAGTCTGACCCTGCAGGCTGCCACTTCCATCATGCGGCATATTAGTTCATTGTGAAAGGCAGAGCCGAATGTCAATGAGCTTTCCACAAATAGAATCCTGTTTTCCAGACAGATGAAGAGAGACATCACATATTGTGCTCTTTTGTGCAGTCAGTCATATTTAAAGAGACAGTCACCGAAGGTTCAGCTAGTTGTCTCCACTCGAGGTCAGTCTCAGTCAAGGCAGATTTGCTTTTATTTTCTAAAGTTCACATCTGATCGCATTTAAGCACAAAAAAAATGTGGAAGAAATTATAACTGCAGGGCAAATATTCAACTCCAATTATTATCAGTGACCGGAGTAAAAAGTTCACGATAGATAGATAGGAATTACATAGATAGATAGATATGGACAGATATTACATTCAGCACTACCAAACATACAGGAGTATACTGCACTACATACTTATTACATCCAGCGACTTCTCCTCTGATGTTCTCTTTCCTCGTTTTCTCCATTCGACCCAGACCGGCATGATGATTTCTCTGCAGAGTTTGCCACACAGATATCTTAGATTCCTCACTTTTCCATCCTCCTCCTCCTGATGTCCCAACACTGGTATCCTGCTTCTCCCCCAATACTGTTCCTGATGGGCTCCCCAATGCCCCCTAATACTATACTGCAGAGATAACAGTACCATATGGATAGTCCCCCACATAGTAACAGTACTCCAAAAGTCCCACCAATTATAATTCTTTCTCATAGTGTCCTCATTACTAATAGCGCCCCCTACAGTGATAATGCTCCCCGAGACTGCCCCTGTTAGTAATAGTGTCCATGATGATGTGCCCAATAATAATGCAGTACGCTAAGTACAATAGGCCCCATAAAGTGCCCCTAGTAGCATTAAGGCCCCCAAAAGTGCCCCCAGTAGCAATAAGGTACCCCTATAGAGCCTCTAGTAGTTATATAGTGCCCCAGTAGTTATAATGCACTCATGTAGTGCCCCCAGTAATTATAATGTTCCTCTGTAGTGCCCCCAGTGGGTTTAATGTCCCCTGTAGTACCCCAAGCAGTTAGAATGCCTCCTTGTATTGCCCCAATACTTTTAATGCCCCCTGTACTGCCCTTGGTACTTATATTGTCCCCCTGCTGTATTGCGCCAGCAGTTATAATGTCCCCTGTACTGCCCCCAGTACTTATATCGTCCCCTGTAATGGCCCCAGCAAATACAATGCCTCCTTGTATTGCCCCTAGTAGTTATAATGCTCCCCTGTACTGCTCCTATTACTTATATTGTCCCCCTGTACTGCGCCTAGTACTTATATTGTCCCCCTGTACTGTGCCTAGTACTTATATTGTCCCCTGTACTGCCCCCAGTACTTATAATGTCCCCTGTACTGCCCCCAGTACTTATATTGTCCCCCTGTAGTGCCCCCAGCAAATACAATGCCTCCTTGTATTGCCCCTAGTAGTTATAATGCTCCCCTGTACTGCGCCCAGTACTTATATTGTCCCCTGTACTGCCCCCAGTACTTATAACGTCCTCTGTACTGCCCCCAGTACTTATAACATCCCTTGTACTGCCCCCAGTATTTATATTGTCGCCCTGTATTGCCCCCAGTAGTTATAATGTCCTCTTGTAGTGCCTCCAGTACTTATAATGCTTCCCTACAGTGCCGACCCCCGGTGGCAGACGTGGCCCAGTTGGGCGAGGGGTGGAAGTAGACACTACAATTGTGGTCCTACAGCTTTCTTGGTGTTTGTGTGCTGTGTTTGTCAGACACGTCAGAAGTGATGGTGGGAGGTATATGGGCCGTGGTCTTGTCATTGCTTTTCATTTATGTTTTTCAAGATTACACAGCCGACATGATGAGTGTCTGCGATTCAGAGCCCGTGAGTCATCGCTAAAAGCATTAAAGGCTAATAACAAGACGCGGCTCGCATCTCAGGAGAACTCCACCAGGGCAGGAGCCTCCAGAGTACAGCAGAGGCCTCATGCACACAAAAAGTTTTAACACCTCAAAGATGATAGAATGGCGAGGAGATGGGCGAGGTGCTGACCCTAGAAGGAGCACAGTATGTAGCCCGAGCAGCCGGAAACAAGGGGAGCAGGGTCAGGGTGACCCCTCAGAGGACCCTGCTCTGTGGACACGGTCAGGGTGACCTCTCAGAGGACCCTCCTCTGTGGATAGGGTGACCCCTCAGATGATCCACTGCTGTGCACAGGGTCAGGGTGACCCCTCAGAGGACCCTCCTCTGTGGACACGGTCAGGGTGACCCCTCAGAGGATCCTCCACTGTGGACATGGTCAGTGTGACCCCTCAGAGGACCCTCCTCTGTGGCCACGGTCAGGGCGAACCCCCAGAGGATCCTCAACTGTGGACATGGTCAGGGTGACCCCTCAGAGGACCCTCCTCTGAGGACACGGTCAGGGTGACCCCTCAGAGGACCCTCCTCTGAGGACACGGTCAGGGTAACCCCTCAGAGGACCCTCCTCTGTGGACACGGTCAGGGTGACCCCTCAGAGGATCCTCCACTGTGGACATGGTCAGGGTGACCCCTCAGAGGATCCTCCACTGTGGACATGGTCAGGGTGACCCCTCAGAGGACCCTCCTCTGTGGACATGGTCAGTGTGACCCCTCAGAGGACCCTCCGCAGAAGACAACACCATTTGCAACCAATCACTTGTCCCTGGGTTCTATTTCTTATGTAGTAATCACAAATAACCTATGAGATCTTACAGATGATACGTCCTGCGTGTACAACGGTGACATATATGGTGGACGTGCACAGCACTGTATAGATGGGGGGAGGACTCGAGAATCATTTCCTCCGGAGGGACCTAATCTAATACTGAAGGGAACTTGTTACCTTTCCTATAACATCGGAAACTCCACTTTATTCCTCTTAAATTGTAGTCATGTGCTCCTCAGCATCATACAAAGGAGCACATGACAGAAGTTCAAAATGCAGACAACAAATGTCAGTGAAACAGGAAATGGTTTGCTGATGCTGGATATGGAGTCTTGGGGGTGTGAGTTGCTGAAGATGGGTATGGAGTATTGGGGGTATAGGGTATTGTGGTTGGGTATAGAGTATTTGGGTTTTGGGTTACTGGAGCTGGGTTTGGACTGGAGTGGTGGGAGTTTGGGCTACTGAGGTTGAGTGTGGGGTACTAGGGGCATGGGTTATTGGAGTTTGGCATGGATTACTAGGGGTATGGGCTTCTGGAGTTTAGTATGGAGTACTGGAGGTATGGGTTACTGGAGTTGGGTATACAGTACTGGAGGTATGGGTTATTGTATTTTGGTATGGTGTATTGAGGGTATGGGCTACTGGGTTTGGGTATTAAGTATTGGGCATATGGGCTCTTGGAGTTTGGTATGAACTATTGGCAGTATGGGTTACTGACATTGGGTATCGAAGGTATGGGTTACTGGGGTTAGGTATGGAGTATTGGGGTGTGAGTTGCTGAAGTTGGGTATAAAATATTGGAGGTAGAGGTTATTGGGGTTGGTTATAGAGTATTTGGGTTTTGAGTTACTAGAGTTTGGACTGGAGTGGGCATGGTTTATTAGAGTTTAGCATTGAGTACTAGGGGTATGGGCTCCCGTAGTTTAATATGGAGTACTCAGAGTATGAGTTACTAGGGTTGGGTATAAAGTATTGGGTATATGGGCTCTTGGAGTTTGGTATGGAGTATTGGTAGTATGGGTTACTGAAGTTGGGTATCTGAGGTATGGGTTACTGGGGTTAGATATGGAGTAACGGCAGTATGGGTTACTGAAGTTGGGTATGGAGTATTGGAGATACTGGTTTTTGGGGTTAGGTATGGAGTAATAAGGATATGGCAAACTCTAATTGGTATGTGAGTTCCGTTTGAAGGCTCCGAACGGATCCGTACTGCCCTAATGCATTCTGAGTGGATGCGGATCCACTCAGAATGCATCAGTCTGGCAGCGTTTGGGCTCCGCTCAGCAGGCGGACACCTGAACGCCTGACTTTTAATGTAAAGTCTGGACGGATCCGTCTGACTAACTTTCACACTTAGAATTTTTTCTGAAATATAATGCAGACGGATCCGTTCTGAACGGATCCCATCGTCTGCATTATAGGAGCGGATCCGTCTGTGCAGAGACCAGACGGATCTGCTTCGAACGCAAGTGTGAAAGTAGCCTAATTATATGCAATGGAACAGAAGGTGTGGGCCCTTTGTCCCGTGCCAGCTGCTTATAGAACCTCTGTGTTGCCCTCCTAGCCTTCCATGACCGGTGTTTTTAGGCAGTTTCGAACTGGGATTCCTTGGTCCCACCAAAGGAAATTATTCTCGGGGACCAATTTCTATATCACCAATAAAGTCTAAGGTTTTGAATCAAAGAAGTAGACCCTAGTGGCAAGTGATTTGCTCCAAGTTGGCTTTTTTTTCTCCTGGACCTTGGTATCAGAGCCTGGGTCCATCGTAGAATACTCTGGTGGGCAAGTCGGGCCCTGGTTTTGGGTCCTTTGCAGTGGACATGCTTACTGTACACTATTCCCATAGAAAAACAAGGTTGCATTGGCACAATGTGTTCTAATAATGACCCAGGTCTCTAATTATCTGGAAGCACATGATGAACTTCACAATGTGAAGGACATACGGCACTAACCTTCTGCACAGCGTCAGTAAGCTTCCGAGTAAGCAAATGCTGAATGTGTTTGTGGGGTAAGGGCTGGCAGGAGTTTGTGCTGACTTTAGTATATCACATGTATTCCGCCTGCGAGGCCTTGCACAAGTGATGGATCTTGTCCTTAAAACAGGAAGCTCATTCTGTAAAAAATATTTTTTGTCAATGGCGAAAAAATAAAAAAATAAAAAATAAATATATATATATATATATATCGCTCTTCGCAATATTTCTGCATCAGCCTTTAAAACTGGTGATGCTAAGCCGCCCATAGGGTGTCCACATCCCACTTACTGGGAACTAGCAATACAGTGCCACGGGCCAAGAAAAGGTCACGTACCATGGTGCAATTTAATGATCATTTTTATGATAAACGATCAGTTTGCACCATTTATAGCCGCCACTAGGGGGCGCTCACTGCTTATGCATTCATACAGCTGGTATTGACCTCTGTCTTCAGTAAGCTCCTAAGCTCCCTCTAGTGGTGACTGCTGTTCATTCCCTGTCTGCCAGAATTCTGACCACCATCTTTGCGCCATAAATTTAGCAATTTTTATTTTTTATTTTTTTGTGTGTGGTTTTATGCATCTCTTGGAAATGTGGGTGTGGTTAGCTATGTTAATTAGAGTCATTTTAAAAAGATGCAACCTTACCCCAGTTAGGGTATAGGGGTACAAAACATGGAGTCACTTCTCTAGACAAAAGTGTCAAGTTTGAAGATGCGCCAAATTTCTCAAAGAACAAGCGACACTTCAAGAATTTGGGGCAACACGGACACATCTTTTTCGTCCCTCTTCTTTGATATCAGCCCACGCCTGGGCTTTTGGCTTCTTAAAGGGCCAGTAGCAAATCCTGAACTCTCAGCCCAATGCGTGGCAAGCTAGTGAGATATTTGCATTGACCCTGATTGCACTCGCAAACCAATGTCTTCCTGATGCCTTAAGAACAGGATCCCTTTGTCTTTTGCTTACGTCACCTTTACAGGTTGCATCTCTTTGCATCTGAGTTGAGAACTCTTCAAACTAAGCTATTGCCGGAGCTCAGATGCCATATGGAAGACATCAGCATGGAAATAGCCCCCCTGAGTCAGAGGTGAGGTAACCGTGTCATATATATTGTAGCCGCAGGATCTGTGTCACCATCTCTCCACGGTGTATCCTGTGAAGGTGAAATCATCAGGCGCTTCTAGGCCATGATTCAGATCTTAAGAAATCACATTCCTCAGGACCCCAGTGGTCGCTGCCGTCACATTCCTCAGGACCCCAGTGGTCGCTGCCTTCACATTCATCAGGTCCGTGTAGAAAAATCCTAGGGCTGGCCCAAAAAGTACATAAAAAAGAATAGTTCCCCAGTGATGTAATACTGTATTAATAGTTACTTGTAGTCCTCATGAAAGAATAAACATTCCCCATTTCATTGGGAAATCGGACAATGACGGTGTGTAGGTAATCCCTAGCTGTAAAGGTATTCTTATGTTTCCAGGAGGAATGATAGAGGAATGGCACAATGCACATTCTAACTAAGGCCTCTTTCCCACAGCCGAGATATCCGTGCGGGCGCGAGGTGAACGCATTGCACCCGCACTGAATCCGGACCCGTTCACTCCAATGGGGCTGTGCACATGAGCAGTGATTTTAACGCATCACTTGTGCGTTGCGTGAAAATCGCAGCATGCTCTATTTTGTGCATTTTTCACGCAACGCAGGCCCCACAGAAGTGAATGGGGCTGCGTGAAAAATCGCAAGCAAGTGCGGATGCGGTGCGATTTTCACGCACGGTTGCTAGGAGACGATCGGGATGGGGACCCGATCATTATTATTTTCCCTTATAACATGGCTATAAGGGAAAATAATAGCATTCTGAATACAGCATGCATAGTACAATAGGGCTGGAGGGGTTAAAAATAATAATAATTTAACTCACCTTAATCCACTTGTTCAAGCAGCCCGGCTTCTCTTCTGTCTTCTTCTTTGCTGTGCAGGAGGAAAAGGACCTGTGGTGACGTCACTGCGCTCATCACATGGTCCGTCACATGATCCATCACCATGGTGATGGATCGTGTGATGGACCATGTGATGAGCGCAGTGATGTCATCACAGGTCCATTACCCAGGTCCTGAAGAAAGAAGAAGGGAAGAGAAGCTGGGCTGCTCAAATGAGTGGATGAGGTGAGTTAAATTATGATTATTTTTTTAACCCCTCCAGCCCTATTGTACTATGCATTCTGTATTAAGAATCCTATTATTTTCCCTTATAACCATGTATAAGGGGAAATAATACAATCTACACAACACCTAACCCAAACCCGAACTTCTGTGAAGAAGTTCTGGTTTGGGTACCAAACATGCCGATTTTTCTCACGCGGGTGACTACACCACACAGGAGAGCCGACAGATCCTCTATACTACACCACACAGGAGAGCTGACAGATCCTCTATACTACACCACACAGGAGAGCTGACAGATCCTCTATACTACACCGCACAGGAGAGCTGACAGATCCTCTATACTACACCACACAGGAGAGCTGACAGATCCTCTATACTACACCACACAGGAGAGCTGACAGATCCTCTATACTACACCACACAGGAGAGCTGACAGATCCTCCATACTACACCACACAGCAGAGCCGACAGATCCTCTATACTACACCACACAGCAGAGCTGACAGATCCTCTATACTACACCACACAGGAGAGCCGACAGATCCTCTATACTACACCACACAGGAGAGCTGACGGATCCTCTATACTACACCACACAGGAGAGCTGACAGATCCTCTATACTACACCACACAGGAGAGCTGACAGATCCTCTATACTACACCGCACAGGAGAGCTGACAGATCCTCTATACTACACCACACAGGAGAGCTGACAGATCCTCTATACTACACCACACAGCAGAGCTGACAGATCCTCTATACTACACCGCACAGGAGAGCCGACAGATCCTCTATACTACACCACACAGCAGAGCTGACGGATCCTCTATACTACACCACACAGGAGAGCTGACAGATCCTCTATACTACACCACACAGGAGAGCCGACAGATCCTCTATACTACACCACACAGGAGAGCTGACGGATCCTCTATACTACACCACACAGGAGAGCTGACAGATCCTCTATACTACACCACACAGGAGAGCTGACAGATCCTCTATACTACACCGCACAGGAGAGCTGACAGATCCTCTATACTACACCACACAGGAGAGCTGACAGATCCTCTATACTACACCACACAGCAGAGCTGACAGATCCTCTATACTACACCGCACAGGAGAGCCGACAGATCCTCTATACTACACCACACAGCAGAGCTGACGGATCCTCTATACTACACCACACAGGAGAGCTGACAGATCCTCTATACTACACCACACAGGAGAGCTGACAGATCCTCTATACTACACCGCACAGGAGAGCTGACAGATCCTCTATACTACACCACACAGGAGAGCTGACAGATCCTCTATACTACACCACACAGCAGAGCCGACAGATCCTCTATACTACACCACACATAAGGGCTGACAGATCCTCTATACTACACCGCACAGGAGAGCTGACAGATCCTCTATACTACACCATGTACAGAGCTGACAGATCCTCTATACTACACCACACAGGAGAGCTGACAGATCCTCTATACTACACCACACAGGAGAGCTGACAGATCCTCTATACTACACCATGTACAGAGCTGACAGATCCTCTATACTACACCACACAGGAGAGCTGACAGATCCTCTATACTACACCACACAGGAGAGCTGACAGATCCTCTATACTACACCGCACAGGAGAGCTGACAGATCCTCTATACTACACCACACAGGAGAGCCGACAGATCCTCTATACTACACCACACAGCAGAGCTGACAGATCCTCTATACTACACCACACAGCAGAGCCGACAGATCCTTATACTACACCACACAGGAGAGCTGACAGATCCTCTATACTACACCACACAGCAGAGCTGACAGATCCTCTATACTACACCACACAGGAGAGCTGACAGATCCTCTATACTACACCGCACAGGAGAGCGGACAGATCCTCTATACTACACCACACAGGAGAGCTGACAGATCCTCTATACTACACCACACAGGAGAGCTGACAGATCCTCTATACTACACCACACAGGAGAGCTGACATATCCTCTATACTACACCACACAGCAGAGCTGACAGATCCTCTATACTACACCACACAGGAGAGCTGACAGATCCTCTATACTACACCACACAGGAGAGCTGACAGATCCTCTATACTACACCACACAGGAGAGCTGACAGATCCTCTATACTACACCACACAGGAGAGCTGACAGATCCTCTATACTACACCACACAGGAGAGCTGACAGATCCTCTATACTACACCACACGGGAGAGCTGACAGATCCTCTATACTACACCACACAGGAGAGCTGACAGATCCTCTATACTACACCACACAGGAGAGCTGACAGATCCTCTATACTACACCACACAGGAGAGCTGACAGATCCTCTATACTACACCACACAGGAGAGCTGACAGATCCTCTATACTACACCACACAGGAGAGCTGACAGATCCTCTATACTACACCACACAGCAGAGCTGACAGATCCTCTATACTACACCACACAGCAGAGCTGACAGATCTTCTATACTACACCACACAGGAGAGCTGACAGATCCTCTATACTACACCGCACAGCAGAGCCGACAGATCCACTATACTACACCACACAGGAGAGCTGACAGATCCTCTATACTACACCGCACAGGAGAGCTGACATATCCTCTATACTACACCACACAGGAGAGCTGACAGATCCTCTATACTACACCGCACAGGAGAGCTGACATATCCTCTATACTACACCACACAGCAGAGCTGACAGATCCTCTATACTACACCACACAGCAGAGCTGACAGATCCTCTATACTACACCGCACAGGAGAGCTGACATATCCTCTATACTACACCACACAGGAGAGCTGACAGATCCTCTATACTACACCGCACAGGAGAGCTGACATATCCTCTATACTACACCACACAGCAGAGCTGACAGATCCTCTATACTACACCACACAGCAGAGCTGACAGATCCTCTATACTACACCACACAGGAGAGCTGACAGATCCTCTATACTACACCGCACAGGAGAGCTGACAGATCCTCTATACTACACCACACAGGACAGGAAATAGATCCCTAGTACTAAGGCCTCATGCACACGACCGTTGTTGTGCTCCGCATCTGAGCTGCAGTTTTTGCGGCTCGGGTGCGGACCCATTCACTTCAATGGGGCCGCAAAAGATGCGGACAGCACTCCATGTGCTGTCTGCATCCGTTGCTCTGTTCCGAGGCCCAGCAAAAAAAATAGAACATGTCCTATTCTTGTCCGTTTTGCGGACAAAAATAGGCATTTCTACAATGGGCCGCCTGTTCCGTTCCGCAAATTACGGAAGGCACACGGGCGGCTTCCGTGTTTTCCGGATCTGCAATTTGCGGACCACTAAAAGCGGAACGGTCGTGTGCATGAGGCCTTAGATATGCTTTGTGTTGATCCAGCAGCTGTGACCTTGCTGAACCCGAGGATGGGTTTGTCAGGGTAACAGTCATTACTGGAGAATTGCGTTACAAAGTGTCTCTGTGTTGAAATCCATGAGAGTTGCAGAAACCTTCATTGAGAATATATGGGGCCTTCTTTAGCCTGGGGCTCCACGCTGACAGGAGTAGTATAGCGGTGTGATGATGACTGTGACTCAGTGCGGTGTTTCTCAACAGGAAAGAAAAAAGTAAAAAAATTTTTGTGATCACGTGTTTTTTTTCCCATTGGGAATCAATGAAGTTGCAGCACAAGTTTTCATTTGGAGACTTGTGGTTTGGCTTTCATCGGCAATGCCGTGCGGATCCTAAAGCTGGCTATACACATCAGATAAAGATCGGCCTAAGGGCTCACGCAAAAAATACGGGTGACGTCCGTGTGCGTTCCGTATTTTGCGAAACAGAACAGTAGCCCCTAATAGAACAGTACTATCCTTGTCCGTAATGCGGACAATAATAGGACATGTTTTATTTTTTGGGAAAATACGGACATACGGAATGCACACAGAGTACGTTTTTTTTGCGGACCCATTGAAATGAATGGTTCCGCATACAGTCCACAAAAAAGACAAAACGGACACAGAAAGAAAATACATTCGTGTGCATGAGCCCTAAGGCCTCTTGCACACAAACTGTTTTTTTTTTTTTTTCCGTTTTTTTTGCCTTCCGTATACAGATCATATACAGAACCATTTATTTCAATGGATCTGCAAAAAAAAAGGGAAAGTATACCGTATGTCTTCCGTTTCCGTATTTCCGTTTTTTTCTGTTGAAAGATAGAACATGTCTTATTATTGTCCGCATAACGGACAAGGACAGTACTGTTCTATAAGGGGCCAGCTGTTCCGTTCCGCAAAAAATGGAATGCACACGGACGTCATCCGTATTTTTTGCGGATCGGAAAAAAAGCTGAAAAAGCCATATGGTCGTGTGCAAGAGGCCTAAGGGTCCATTCACACATCCGCTGTGAATTGCGGATCCGCAAATATCAGCCGGCTATTGCGGACAAGAATACAACATGTTCTATTTTTTTCAGGAGCTGCGGACCGGAAGATCGGGGCGCACCGGATATGTGGATGCGGACAGCACACTGTGTGTTGTCCGCATCTCTTCCGGCCCCATTGAAAATGAATAGGTCCGGATCCGTTCTGCAACGTTGCGGAACGGATCCGGATCCATTCTACGGACGTGTGAATGGACCCTTACGGCTCATGCACATGAACGTATTTGCTTTCCTCTTCCGTTCCGTTTTCTTTTGCGGACCGTATGCGGAACCATTCACTTCAATGGGTCCGCAAAAACAACGGAAGTTACTCCGTGTGCATTCCGTTTCCGTATTTCCGTTCCACAAAAAAGTAGTGCATGTCCTATTATTGTCTGCAAATCACGGTCCGAGGCCGCATTCAAGTCAATGGGTCCGCAAAAAATACGGAACGCACACAGAACACATCCGTATGTCATCTGTATTTTGCGGATCTATACTGTAGAAATGCTATGCTCAACTCATTAATAAGTCACTGTTTCCGTTTCCGATCCGCAAAAAAAAACTGATCAAATACGGAAACCATACAGATATCTTTTGTGCAATAACGGAACAGAAGTGGACAAATCAGAGAAAAAAAAACCTCAGATACTGAATGGATCTTTGAAAAACGGACCGCAAAACAACGACGGTTGTGTGCATGAGCCCTAACCGACCAATCTTGGGGCCGACCAGTTAATGTGTAGGAGCACCTCCGGCCGACTCTACTGGAGGTTAGGAAATCCAGATCGGGTAGTTGAATTGGACGGCACATGTACTTTGCTCTTCAATTCTTCACCAGTTTCAAGATCTCTGCTTGCTGTTGGTAAATTAAGGCTATTTTCACATCTGCGTTTTCCTTTCCGGTTTTGAAATCCGTCAGAAGATCTCAAAACTGGAGAAAAACACTTCCGTTTTGTCCCCATTCAGTGTCAATGGGGACAAAACTGAACAAACCGGAACAGAGCGCACCAGAATGCATTCCGTTCCGTTATGTTGAGGCCCATTCCAGACACAAAAACTTTCTGGGAATCTGAATACGCCGGATCCGGTTTTAAAAACATGTAAATCTACGGTGCCGGATACGGCACCCATTGACTTATTCACATCTGAATTTTCCTTTCCGGTTTTGAGATCTGTCAGAGGATCTAAAAACCACATGAAAACGCATCCGTTTTTTAATAATACAACCTGCTGCCTCCGTTCAGAACGGATCCGGTTGTATCATATTGAAAATAAAGATACCGGAACCGGCATCAAATACCATTGTAATGTTACCATTGCATCCATTCTAGACAATCATCATCAGCACAAATCTCCTTCTGGTCCTCATAGTTCGCTACAATGTATCAGTGCAGATCAACACAGCTCAACCCGCAGATTATCTGGCCGAGATACAATTGTAGCAAAGGCGATGCTAGGAATCCAGAGATGTCTGCCGCTGATTTACTACAGGTGTGTCTCAGATCCGCAGCAGATTTGTACGAGGATCGGTCTTGTTATCATTCAGTGGGGCCCATCCTCTGCGTTTCCAGACATATGTGGCAGCACACCATTACACCTGCAAACAACAGAACTAGGGATTATTCTGGATTACAGTAGTACTATATCTACTATACTCCAAAAATAGAAGCTCTTTGCGCACATTTTTGATCAAAGTGTGTCGGGCCCATCTACCAGCGTTAAGGTGGCTTCCACAGATGGGTACCTAACACTAAGGCCCCTTGCAGACGAGCGTGTCCGGATGCGTTCAGTGAAAACTGTGCGATTTCACAAGCAAAGCCATTCAGTTTTGTTTGCGATCGCGTTCAGTTGTTTAGTTTTTATCGCGTGGGCGCAATGCGATTTACTGCGTTTTGCACGCGCGTGATAAAAAACCGAATGTTTACAAACAAACATCTCTTAGCAACCATCCGTGAAAATCGCATCGCCTGCGCACTTGCTTGCGGATGCGATGCGATTTTCACGCAGCCCCATTCACTTCTATGGGGCCAGCGTGCGTGAAAATCACATTATATAGAACATGCTGCGATTTTCACGCAACGCACAAGTGATGTGTGAAAACCACCGCTCATGTACACAGACCCATTGAAATGAATGGGTCCGGATTCCGTGCGGGCGCAATGTGTTCGCATCACGCATTGCACCCGCGTGGAATTCTCGCTCGTGTGAAAGGGGCCTAACAGAACTGCCTCTCCTGGGCCAAACCTAAGCCTACAATGTTCAGGGCGGAACCAGCTACATTTAGGCCCCTTTCACACGGGCGAGTATTCCGCGCGGGTGCAATGCGTGATGCGAACGCATTGAATACGGACCCATTCATTTCAATGGGTCTGTGTAAATGAGCACCTTGATAGCGGTAGATGGGCCCGACACAGGTTTGATCAAAAATATGCGCGAAAGAGCTTCTATATTTTTTTTTATGTATAGTAGTTATAGTACCACTTTAATCCAGAATAATCCCTAATCCCTACTTCTATCGTTTGCACGTGTAATGGTGTGCTGCCATACGTTTTTCGTTTTCTGTTTGTATGTTGGCTTTATGGATGTTTACCTGCCATTATGAATGTGCTAGTCTAAATTTTCTTGTAATAAACCCATTGTGGAGATTTTAAATGCCCGTAACAGGGGGTCTGGATTAAAGTGCAGTCCATGCTGAAATCCAACATCTTAAAGGGGTTTTCTGAGATTCACATATTGATGGGCCTGTCCTAAGGATAGGTCATCAACATGAGGTTGGCAGGGGTCCGACTGCCAAGATCTCCGCCGATCAGCTGGCACTGCGTGAGCGCTTTTGGGCCTCTTCCTAGGTCATGTGACGTCACCTGCAATACCAAGTGCAGCCGCTATACAATGTACGGCGGGCGCTGTGCTTGGTAAACTGCGAGGAGGCAGAGGAGCTCGCAGGAGAGCTGGTGCCTTCTCAAACAGCTGATCGGCGGGCGTCCCGGGAGTCACACCTCCACCTATCTCATATTGATGACCTATCCTGAGGGTTGACCATCTATATGTAAATTCCGGAGAACCCCTTTAAAATGCATCTTCAGCAGATTTGTCCCTATGACACTGGCTGACCTGTTACATGTGCACTTGGCAGCTGAAGGCATCTGTGTTGGTCCCATGTTCCTATGTGCCCGCATTGCTGAGAAAAATGTTGTTTAAATATATGCAAATGAGCTTCTAGGAGCAACGGGGGCGTTACCGTTACACCTAGAGGTTCTGCTCCCTCTGCACTACGATTGACAGCACCAGGTATGATGATGTTGTCGCTGCCTGGCCCTGTCAAAAAAACTACAGAGGGCGCAGCAGTTGCAGAGACAGCAGAGCCTCTAGGTGTAATGGTGACGCCCCTGTTGCTCCTAGAGGCTAATTTGCATATAATAAAACATCATTTTTCTCAGCGTTGCGGGCACATATTGCAACGGGCGGCCTCCCCCTAGGGCCCAGGTGTACGAATGCCGAGTGATATAAAATGTCTCTTTATGTGTGTCACGGTGCTCCTACCTGGATACCGCTGGACCCCAGGCTTTGGCTCCGAAGCAATAAATAGGGGGAATAATTGAGGGATAATAGAATAACTTGAGTCTAGACCTTGTATGTAGTTGAACAGCAGCTTTACTTGAACAAATGTTTCTCCAAACAGTTTCAGGATTTGTCTTGGTTCCAGCAGGCTTTAGCATTAAACTGGCAGGCTTCTTCAATAACTCTGCTTGCTTTCTCTCTCTCTGCTGTATTGATAAGCTGAATAGGTAACTAGGCTTCCTCTGTAAACTGCACTCTCTCTCTGTAGTCTGACTCTAGGTTATGCCAGGGAACTTTTCTCCTGGCTCTGAGGCTTTAAGCTTTGGCCTCCATGGCCAGCAGAGCTTAGGGTGCTCTGGCTGGCGTGGGCACGTCTAGCAGAGACGTGCCCCTGCACACCCTTCCCATAGCAGGGGGTAAGCTAGACTGGCTAGAACTTCTGCCCCACCCTTCCTGCAGGAAGTAGGACTCTCCAGAGGGGGGTTAGAATGGAATGGAAGGTTCCATTCTATCTAAGTACAGCTCTGCCGTGTTTTCTGCCACCTGCTGGTGAACCAGGTACATTACATTTGAACAGTTACATAACATTAGAAATGCACAGTGTGGAGGACCTGGAATAAATACATAAGATGACATGAGGTTAGACCAATAAAGACAGTAGCAAGGTGCAGAAGTGGTAACACCACTGTGGGGTGTTACAATATGAACATGGGACCAGCACAGATGTCTTCAGCTGCCAAGCGCACATGTACCAGGTCAGCCACAAACCTGCTGACAGATGCCCTTTAAGGGTCCATTCACACGTCCGTGTGTGTTTTGCGGACCGCACATCGCCGGCACTTAATAAAAAATGCCTAATCTTGTCCGCAATTGCGGACAAGAATAGGACATGTTCTATTTTTTTCGGGAACGGAATTGCGGACCCGGAAGTGCGGATCCGCAATTCCGGATCCGGGCAGCACATTGTGCGGCCCCATAGAAATGAATGGGTCTGCAATTCCGTTCCGCAAAATGCGCAACAGAATTTGCGGACGTGTGAATGGACCCAAACCCTGAGTTTAGAGAAGCATTATGTTATGGGTTTCTAATATTTGGATATAAAAAAGAATGTTCCCATTCACTGAATGCAAGCGGGGATCTTAAAAACAGCGACAGATTGAAAAACAAAAAAAAAACAAAAAAAGTTGCAGAACTTTTAAGGTTTAAGTATTTCATTAATTAGGAGATGTTATTTGGCAGCCATAGTTGCATCGCCTGGAACGCTCCCTGTTCCCTGTGCATCAGCCCCTGCAGAGAATGAGCCCGGTCTTCACGTGGTTTGCCGCCTGGCGTGCCCATGTGAATGAGGTCGGGGGAGGGGGGGGGACGCGTGTGACGCTGTTTTCCGGGAGAGCGCAGGGATTTCTGACTGTATTCTAATCTAAGCCTTGATCTCTCCAGGCTGCTGATGAAGTGTGAGACAGTCGCCGGCTTTTCCCTGACAAGACTGAGCCGTCGCCATGACGACGGTATACAACACAGAAAATGGGGGGGACACGGCCTTCACAATGACCGCCGGAGGGATAACCCCATCCGTGCCAGGGTCTCACATGACCAAGGGGCACAGCGCTGGCTGGTACTGTGTGCGTGTCTGTACCAAGCGCTGCAAGCGTGTAACATGTAAAATCACATGTTCTGCGTGTCAAGATGCATGTTTTGAAAGGGTGTGTGGACTTTTGCAACCAAAAAAATGAAGCAACCTTCCAAACTGTTAATGGGCCCCCCTTCCGTTCTCTGTAGACATTCCCTATGCAGACTTACGTGTTTCCGTTAGGCTTGAGCGAATCGGATTCGGATCGCTGTATTCGAACCCGATTCGTTTGAAAGCGTTGTTTACAATATCTCCTCCGTAGTGCGCTACAATGTATGGGCTCCGCTGAGGCCTGGCGAATCTTGCTGCGAACGATGCGAGACTTCATGAGCATCATCTCGCGTCTATGACATTACACTTCGTTTATGCGCATAACTTACTGTTCCAAATTCCGAAGCTTCGTTAATGAGATTTGATGGAACGGTAATTGAAGTCATTTATATGAGCATAACGGAAGTGTAACGTCATAGACGCAAGACGAAGCAAGTCTCGCGTTATTTGCAGCAAGATTTGCCAGGCCTCAGCAGAGCCCATACATTTTAGCGAACAACAGAAGAAGTTCCAGCGATCCAAACCCGATTCGCTCAAGCCTAGTCTCCATGGTTACAGACTGCAAACAAACCCTGTGTGTAGTCTGATCCTGCACTCTTCTGTTACTACACTCTCTACGCCCTTTTGGTCCACAGAAATATGAGAGCGTACAAGAAAAGCCAATCACTTGTGTAGGTGGGGGAGGCAGGACTCACAGGCTTTCTCTATGAGTGGGCAGGGAAAGCAGGACTCACAGGCTTTGTAAATGGATGGAGGGAAGCAGGACTCACAGGCTTTGTGAATGGATGGAGGGAAGTAGGACTCACAGGCTTTGTGAATGGATGGAGGGAAGCAGGACTCACAGGCTTTGTAAATGGATGGAGGGAAGCAGGACTCACAGGCTTTGTGAATGGATGGAGGGAAGCAGGACTCACAGGCTTTGTGAATGCATTGAGGGAAGCAGGACTCACAGGCTTTGTGAATGGATAAAGGGAAGCAGGACTCACAGGCTTTCTCTATGAGTCGGCAGAAGCAGGACTCACAGACTTTCTCTATAAGTGAGTGAAGGAAGCAGGACACAGGCTTTCTCTATAAATGGGCGGGGGAAGCAGGACTCACAGGGTTTGCGAATGGCTGGAGGGAAGCAGGACTTATAGGCATTTTGTATGAGTGGGCGGGGAAGCAGGACTCACAGACTTTCTCTATAAGTGAGTGAAGGAAGCAGGACTCTCGGGCTTTGTCTATGAGTGAGTGAAGGAAGCAGGACTTCCAGGATATCTCTGAGTGGGCGGGGGGGGGGGGAGCAGGACTCACAGGCTTTCTCTATCAGTTGGTGCGGGGAAGCAGGACTCACAGGCTTTCTCTATAAGTGAGTGAAGGAAGCAGGACTCTCAGGCTTTCTCTGAGTGGGCGGGGGAAGCAGGAGTCACAGGCTTTCTCTATCAGTTGGTGCAGGGAAGCAGGACTCACAGGCTTTATGAATGGATGGGGGAAGCAGGACTCACAGGCTTTATCTATAAGTGAGTGAAGGAAGCAGGACTCACAGGCTTTCTCTATGAGTAGATGGGGGAAGCAGGACTCACAGGCTTTCTCTATGAGTAGATGGGGAAGCAGGACTCACAGGCTTTCTCTATGAGTAGATGGGGAAGCAGGACTCACAGGCTTTCTCTATGAGTAGATGGGGAAGCTGGACTCACAGGCTTTCTCTATGAGTGGACAGGGGAAGCAGGGTCTCGTGGTAGGACCCCCCTTTCTACAGTTTTCCCGTATTCAATGGGGGGTGGTCCCTTCATGCCTCTTGTATATTGCCACTGGCTGTGACTGCTGTGGTGGGTGGTAAGGGGGTCCTTAACATTTAGTGCTCACACCCTTAGAATAAGGCTACACTGTGCTGACCCGCAGATTTACAATAAATCGGGGCATTTAAACCAGTGGCCTTAGGGCTCTTTCACACCTGCGTTATGGTCTTCCGGCATAGAGTTCCGTCGTCGGGGCTCTATGCTGGAAGAATCCTGATCAGTGTTATCCTAATGCATTCTGAATGGAGTGAAATCCGTTCAGGATGCATCAGGATGTCTTCAGTTCCAGACCGGAACGTTTTTGGGCCGGAGAAAATACTGCAGCATGCTGCGCTTTTTGCTCCGGCCAAAAATCCTGAAGACTTGCCACAAGGCCGGATCCGTGATTAATGCCCATTGAAAGGCATTGATCCGGATCCGGCCTTAAGCTAAACGTCGTTTCGGCGCATTGCCGGATCCGACGTTTAGCTTTTTCTCAATGGTTACCATGGCTGCCGGGACGCTAAAGTCCTGGCAACCATGGTAAAGTGTAGTGGGGAGCGGGGGAGAAGTATACTTACCGTCCGTGCGGCTCCCGGGGCGCTCCAGAGTGACGTCAGGGCGCCCCACGCGCATGGATGACGTGATCGCATGGCACGTCATCCATGCGCATGGGGCGCTCTGACGTCACTTTGGAGCGCCCCGGGAGCCGCACGGACTGTAAGTATACCGCTCCCCCGCTCCCCACTACTACTATGGCAACCAGGACTTTAATAGCGTGTGCTGTCTGCATCCATTCCATCCCCATAGAGAATGAATGGGTCCGCACCCGTTCCACAAAATTTTGCGGACGTGTGAATGGAGCCTTACCTTGTTGATTCCCTTTATGTATTTAGCAGTTTCTATCATATCCCCTCTGTCTCGTCTTTCTTCCAAGCTATACATGTTAAGGTCCTTTCCTCTTTCCTGGTAAGTTTTATCCTGCAATCCATGTACCGGTTTAGTAGCTCTTCTCTGAACTCTCTCCAAAGTATCAAAAAATTTGAATTTGCTGAAGCCTGTGAGGGATAAGCTGCCGCCACCTGACACCGCTTATCACCTATGTACAAAGAGATGGCATTCATAATCTATCCTGGTTTCTCCTATGCTTGTCTTAAGAGCTAATTAACAAATTAACGCACCCAGTGTGAACAGAGCCTGCACTGCGTTCATGTCAGCACGCTGAGCAGTCACGTGTCCACTGGTATAGCTAATGCACGATGACGTCACCGCCCTCCACAGGTTTCCCTCAGAACAGCTGAGGAAGGCACAGTGGGCGCGGCCTGAAGACCCGTGGGGCGTGGTTCAAACCAGCGTCGAGCACGCGCGCGCCCTCCCCCTGCAGTTGTTAGAGGAGCGCGTTACGTCACGTGGTCAAGACAGAGGAGGAGGGGGGGGACACACTCTCGCGCGCATACCCAGAGCCTGTTCTCTGTCTTCTTTTTGTGTCTGCGCATGCGCGCTGCGGGTCGCTGCACAGTCTGGCGGTCGCAGTAGCGACGGCGGCGGCTGCTGTGAGAAAGCTGCACCGAGGAGGAGCCCCTATTGTGACCCATTCTCCTCCGTCTCTGTTGCCCTGTACGGAATAATTGGTGGACCCCCCGCGACCGTGCTCGGATGCCACTCCCTGACTGGGCTCCGGTAACCGGGGAGAGGAGAACCTCCATTCACTAGCGCCGAGGAAGAGGAGGAGAACAGACACCATGAGGTGAGACTACCCTGGGTTACACGCTTGTGGCAGGCAGGGGGTCTGCTGGAGGGGAGAGCGACCCCCCCGCCTGTATCCCTTTAAATGTCCATTCATTTATCCTGGGAATGATTGACAGCTCTGCTCCTTTATGCATCACAATAACCCTTCCTCTTGTCCCCAGCAGCACCTTCCCTGACCCTGCACCCCACACTTGTACCCAGGGCACCATATGCCAGTGTTATTCCCACCTCCATCCAGTGTTTACTGCACCCCTACATGAGGTCCCTTATTGTCCCCATTGGAGCAAGCAGTAGGCCTACCGTGTGACCGCCAACTTTCCCCCTGGTGGTCTGCTGTACCCCATGTGCCATACAATAGGGGGGGGGGGGGGGTCACTGGCCCTGCACTTCTGTCAGTCACCTCATATGACTTGATGATTAGCACCCACCTGGCATTGCACCGCCTTAGTACCTGCTCCACCCTGCCCGTATAGTTCTCCAAGCCATATCCCTACCACATCCTTGCCAGTATATCCGACAGTGACATCAGCCACCGGCGGGGCACTCGGGTGTCATTTTGCAGCTTGTGTTAGCACATTGGGGCCCCTACACGCACAGGAGGCGCCCATAGATGCCTTGCTTCACCCTTGGCCTGCTGGAAACCCTAGCCCATGGCAGAGCCCACAATATTCAGGGCATAGCATACTGCCAACCAGCAACCCTCCAACGTGCACCCCTTAAAGGGGTTGTTCACGGTGCCCGATGGGTGCATGCACCCCTTAAAGGGGTTGTTCACGGTGCCCGATGGGTGCATGCACCCCTTAAAGGGGTTGTTCACGGTGCCCGATGGGTGCATGCACCCCTTAAAGGGGTTGTTCACGGTGCCCGATGGGTGCATGCACCCCTTAAAGGGGTTGTTCACGGTGCCCGATGGGTGCATGCACCCCTTAAAGGGGTTGCTAAGGTTCCTAACTAGTGCATATAGACATCTAAGGTTTTATTCCCCTCTGGGCCCCCATTTATGAGTGGGTACCCGCAGCCATCTGGTGGACTCTATTAGATTAGGGGTAAGTGTCTGCTCGGACCCTGTCCAGGGTGGCACGATGGGTCAGTGACATTGGTTAGTGCAGTAACGGCCATGTTTGCCCCCATACGTCCTGATCTGCTGTGTCCTTGGCATTGGACCAGCACTTGGTCTCCTTTACCCCTCCACCTGATAGATTGGCCATGATCACTGCCAGATTCCCTGCTTCACCCCTTGGCCCTTGGGGGGGGGGGGGGGGGCTTCATGTATATGAGCTACTGTACATGGAGTGTTGAATTCTGGGTACCTGTCTGTGCCCTTTGCCTACTTCATAATGCCCCGGCCTGGGCTTTGCTTGCATCCGGCCTATGAAACTCTCCCTGTGTGCACAAGATAACGTGCCGCTCCCCCCCTTTGTGCCCAGGGAAGCCCCTTCGTTAGCAATGTGTCGTCTCTTGCTGGTCGCCCGCCACGTCTGGGTGAAACCGGTGTTTGCTTTACAGGGAGAGTGTCATTGTGTGGGACAATGGCTGCGCTGTGCATTGTCACATGCACCTGGGGGGCTCAGGGTTTGCAACAATGTATCCAAATTTAAAAGGAAAACAATCTATACCTAGAAGATACAAAGTAACAAGATTCTATTAACACAGTCAGCGCTGGCTCCAGGAAACTAGAACTTGCCTAGACACCCGCTGGGTGACTCCTATATATCATCACTGTGGGTGCGCGGGTCCCAGCAGCCCCCAGGAAACATATGTCTGTGTGCAGGGTAATAATTGACTCATACAGTGTGTGGAATTTGCTCTCAATGGATGAGACAGCTGTGCTCGGTCCCCCCGGTCTCTCTCTCTCAAGCTTTGCAATGTGTTATTCATGTCTAGCAGTAATGCGAGGGGGGGGGGGGGTCTGCCCATAGGTTTGTTATGGGTGACCTCCCCCCACCTGTCAGGGGTCCATGAACCCTCTCTATAGTGTAATTATTTGCTGTTTTGGGGTTAACGTTGGGGAACCCCCCTGCTTTTCGTTTGCTATGGTTATGCATATGGCGTTATTCCAATATTAGCCATGTACCGCGCAGGGCGCTGCGGGTGGTGGTGCTGTCACAAGCGTTTCAGAGCAGGAATCCCCCCCTTCCCCCGTCTGCTGCTTTTTGCTTTGCATTAGTGACTGCACCATTCGCCTGCTGTATGCGGTCCTGGCTGCTATTTACTGGAGGGTCCGTCCGGCTGCCGGGCTCTGGACTCGCACACGTTTTGCCTGCGGTTTTTAATGGCGGTGACTATTCCGTACCACGCGCGCCACTCATGGGGTCGGGCTGCTGAGCTGTAATCGCCGTTTGTCATACAGGTGTCTAGGCCGAAAGTGAACGCATGTTTTTTGGGTAGTCCTCCTTGTTTGTTGCATTGCAGTAGATGTTGCCCTCTGTGAGATCAATACCCGGTCTGATCGTGCTAATCCTGCCGCCCCCCCGTAGTACAGGAGGGGGGCAGATATATACAACGGGATTTTTATTTTTTTGTCTTTTCATGAAAAGCGTTCTCCCGGGTTGCCAGGTCTGCCCTTTTAAGGTTAAACAATCGGGTTAAACAAAACCGTATGAGCGGCGTGCCCGGGCGGAGGATCGGCCTCGCACACAGTTGCTGTGCCCCGACCTGTGTTAAAGATTAATGACAAACAGTTGCAGGAGCCTCTGTAAGTAACCTTGGAGGAGCCGCTGGAAACAACGCAGGGAGGGGTCCGCGAAATGTACGAGGGGGAACAGAGAACTGAGCACCCTGTGCGTTTCCATCCCGAACAGTGTATCCCCGGGCGGTCTGATTATATACGGCCACGGAGGAATCTGACATAATGAAAACGATAACGGCCGTACGCTTATGGCCTCATGCACACGACCGTTGTTGTGTCACGTGTCCGTTCAGTTTTCTGTGGACCCATTGACTTTCAATGGGTCCGTGGAAAACTCGGCTAATGCACCGTTTGTCGTCCATGATCCGTGTTTCCAGTCCGTAAAAAAAAAAGTTGACCTGTCCTATTTTTTTTTCACGGACAACGGTTCGCGGACCCATTCAAGTCAATGGGTCCGTGAAAAAACACGGAGGCACACAAGATTGTCATCCGCGTCCGTTTTTTTCCTATCATTTGCATGGCAAACTTGACTAAGGGCTCCTTCACACTTGCGGCAGGACGGATCCGGCTGGCTGGTCTCCCTGTCGGATCCGTCCTTCCACCGGACCGCCGCTCTGTCCCCATTGACTATAATGGGGACGGGGGCTGAGTTCCGGCGCAGCACGGCGAAAGCCGCCGAACTAAAAAGTCGGACATGCAGGACTTTTTAGTCCGGTGGCTTTCGCCATGCACCGCCGTGCTGCGCAGGAGCTCAGCCCCCGTCCCCATTAGTCAATGGGGACGGAGAGGCGGCTCGGCGAAACAGCGGAAGGACGGATCCGACAGGGAGACTAGCCTGCCGGATCCGTCCTGCCGCAAGTGTGAAGGAGCCCTTAGATTTTTTTTTTTTTTTACTTTCCTTCATGTCTGGAGATCCTCCAAAAATAAAGGAAGACACACGGAAACAAAAACGGACACGGATCACAGAACAACGGAACCCCTTTTTGCGGACCGGAAAAAAAAATACTGTTGTGTGTATGAGGCCTATAATGTACGCTGGATGCCACTTTTCATTTCACGTATAGAATCCGTCAACATTGAAAGTAGTTGCCCGGTAAATGCATTCTATTATCTTCAGCAATGGTCTACGGTAGGCCTGCACAATATATCGCCAAAGCAATAAATCGCCATATCGCAATCGCCAATTGGTCGACCCAAAAATGCTGCAATTGTATTACCATATTTTTCGCTTTATAAGACCAACTCCCCCCCCCCCCCCCAAAAAAGTGGGGGGGAATGGCAGTGCGTCTTATAAAGCGATGGTTGACTTTTTACGTGGCTGACATGGATGTATCGCTGTCCGCTATGCTGCACCGCGCGGCCGGCGATACATCAGTTACTGTGCGGGGAGGGAGGAGGGGCTGGAGGCAAGTCCTTATTTTAATAAACAAATGTTCTATTTATTCTATTTTATTTATCTGTTCTGTGCAGCGCTAGTAAGAAAATGTTTTGTATTTTGTACTTTTGCAGTAATGCAAATATGTTATTTAATTTAGTAAAAGATGTTTTATTTTAAAAAACACTGTGCATTTCAGTTATTGAGATAAGCATAACTACATTTCTGCATTATCAGTAATTTCTGTGTGCTTTTGCCTTGAAAATCCAAGCAAATAGACCTCTAGCACAATTCCCTTAAAATATCGCATATCGTTATCGCAATTTTTAGGGCCTTAATCGCAATCGCACAAAATTCCCATATCGTGCAGCCCTAGTCTACAGCTATGGCTGCAGTTCTGTAGAGCTGAAATCACCTGGTATTCCCTGCTTGATCAGTGTCTGCACAGAATTGTAGACGCTCAATGGTGACATATGACAGCAGCCCCCACCTTGTGTTATAGGAGCTCAGCTACGTTGTTAGTGGGTTGTCTGCATTAGTGAGTGCAGCTCTGGAGTATAATACAGGATGTAACTCAGGATCACTAATGTATGTACACAGTGACTGCACCAGCAGAATAGTGAGTGCAGCTCTGGAGTATAATACAGGATGTAATTTCGGGGTTGGTACAGGATAAGTAATGTGGGGGGAGTTTCTCTTCTGTGCATGTAGATAAGTTAGATATTAGTAGTTGGCCACCTTCTTGGACCAGTCGGGTAGCACCAGATCACACATGTCTTTCTTCCCAGAGAGGCTAATAAGAGACCAGGTTGTGGTGGGACAAGAACTCCCTTAGTTTCTATGGGGATGCCAGTAAGTAGGTCAGCGAGGCAGTGATTGGTCATCTAGTGAACAAAAATCCATCTCCTTTTGACGGGTCTGTGCGTCAGGAGTGTCATACCGTCAGGAGTGAGCAGCAGGATCAGAACCTTGTTATCTCGGCATACATTTGTTCCTCTTGCTCGCCGTTGTTTGCGCGCCACCTATTTTTTACGCTTGCGTCGCTTTGATCCAAGTTTCTGTTGACATTTGGCTGAATGGTTTTTGTATTGATCGCCGGCGTTTGCTCCAGCCCGAGGGGTTAAATCCTGATTGCCGCCAAGTTCCCGAGCGCACATACCATTACTACTCCACCTTACTCTATACTTCTCCTCCCCTTGGGGCCACAGTAATGTCCAGTGGATTTTGCATTGGGTGCCCCTGGTTGTATGCTGCCATATAGGCGTGCATTGACATACATCACCCTTGGGCTCCCATGTGACGTCGTGCCCGTATATAACAGTGCAGCAGACGGTGCTATTCCATATGTTAAATATGATGGTAGACCAGCCCATCAGGTGCCTGGGGACCTAGAGATATACATGACATGTACATGGGAGCCTTCCAGGCACGTACAATACAGCAGTCTAAGGCTCTGTTCACATCTTTCACCAGATTTTTTGCACTGGCAGACCCCCATGTCAACTCCGCTGGGCTTGCCAATATGTCCTGCATTTTGATTGTGTTGCATGAGCTGCAATGGGGGTTCTTAATGTGAAACCAGCCTAAGGGCTCATACACGCGGCCGTTGTTTTTGTCTGTGTCCGATACGTATTTTTTTGCGGGTCAGATGCGGAACCCTTTCACTTCAAAGGGGCCGCAAAAGATGCAGGGACACACCACATCCGTATGTCTGTTCCATGGCACCCACAAAATGTCCTATTCTTGTCCATATTACAGAATGCGGAATGCACACGGGCCGGTATCCATGTTTTGCCGACTGCACAAACGTCTACTGCCAGGTGCATGAACCCTAATGCCGTACATTGAGAAGTTCTTCAGCTCTTTAAAGGGGTGTTCCATTAAGGGCTCGTTCACACGAATGTAAGGGCTTTGTGCTGTGGTCCGCAATGCATGGGCACCGACCGCGGGGAAGCCGCATGCAGATCGCAGACCCATTCACTTGAATGCGGTCCGCGATCCGTCCGTTCCGCAAAGAGAACAAGTTCTATCTTTTTGCGGAACGGAACACCAGAGAAGCTCTCCATGGGGTTCCATTCTGTGCTTCTGTTCCGCACCGCATCTCTGGAATTGAGGACCCATTCAAGTGAATGGGTCCGCATCCGTCATGCGGAATGCACACGGCTGGTGATCCGTGTATTGCGGAACTGCACGGGCACGGAGCCCTTACGTTCATGTGAACAAGCCCTAATTTAAAGTTGTCTTCTATCCACAAGTTGGGGTATAACTATTAGGCCTCATGCATAAAACTATATTTTCGGTCCACATCTGATCCGCATTTTATTTTTATTTTTTATCCGGATCAAATGAAGACATTCATTTCTATCCGGGCGTCACAAAATGCGGGTAGCCAATGAATGCCATCTGTGTGCCGTCCGCATCCATGTGTCTGTGCTGCAGAGTATAGAACCTGACCTATTCTTGTCCATTTTGCAGACAAAAATAGCCGTTTCTACAATGGGACTCGGAAAAAGTGCGGGATGCACACAGACCGCAAACCAGATGCGCTCATGTGCAGGAGTCCTTAGAGTGGTGGGGGTCCTACCACTGTGGCCCGGTGCCCTGCAGGCCCCTATATATTGAAAGTTCTTTAAGGGGGTGTTCCATATCCACAGGATAGGGGATAACTATTAGAGTGGTGGGGGTCCTTCCTCAAGGGCCCCCCTAAATGAAGGAAGGGTCAGTTTGGTCATCTGCCAGAGATGGCGAAGTACAATGCTGTATGCGGGTCCCATAGAGATGAACCGAGCAGCAGCGCGCATGGTAGATCTGCTGCTCTTTATTTGGGATGGGGGGCTTGCAGGCTATGGGCGTCCCATTTTCATGATTGGTTGGATGCACACAATCTAAGGGCTCATGCACACGACTGTGCCGTTTTTTGCGGATCCGCAAAAAACGGATGCCTCCCGTGTGCCTTCCACAATTTGCAGAACGGAACAGGAGGCCCATTAAAGAGATGGCTATTCTTGTCCGCAAAATGCCAAGAATAGGACATGTCATCATTTTTGCGGGGTCACGGAATGGACTAACGGATTCGGAAGAGCACACAGAGTGCTGTACGCATCTTTTGCGGACCCGTTGAAATGAATGGTTCCGTATACGGAATCAAAATACAGTCCGTATACGGAACGCAAAAAACCGTTCATGTGAACGAGCCCTAATAGTGATCCCTTTTCCGCTGGGTAGCAGAACGCCAAATTATAGTGTACATTTTTGTTTCAGTTCATCCATGTTCATACTCTGCTTGCTGTTGGTGAATGGAAACCTCCATGTTCGCATCACTGCTCGCAGCTGAGAGTTTTAATTGAAAGTAAATTATTTGTCATTTTCTTTACTGTGGACATTTTCTGGCCATTCAGTTTGCAAAAAGTTGGGGGAGGCTGGAGGTGATTTCGGGGCCCTGCCCTTGGGTAGGTATGGGGGATAAGGATGGGAACAATGGAGGTCAGGAGTATTTGAAGACACCCCCCCCCCCCCCCTCACTTTTCACTTTATAGTTTTTTGTTTTTTTTTCAGGCTGCGCTCACCACTTCCCACTTGATATCCCCCCGGGGGTGAGACAGCTGTGCGGTATGAATGAGCACGATGACATCTTTTTGTCTTTGGTCATCGCGGCTTTTAAATGGTGAGACTACAGCTGTTGTCACTCTATGCGGCGGAGCCTGCGAGCGCAGACAGGTGGAGTAGGCTTTATGACTCCTTCTCGTCTGCCCGTTCATATGTCCCTTTTTTTTTTTTGTACCCTCGGACTATAAAACAAGATGGGGGGGCGGTGTGCTTTACGTAACTGTTTACATGCAGGATGCCTTCACTTCCAGCCCGGTCATTTGCTGCGTAAGCAGAATTTTTATACTATAAAAAAAAAAGCGTCCACAACCCGTTCTTGTCCTTCAGAGGTGCCGCGGACGGTGTGAGGACAGAGAACGGACGCAGATAACCGAATTATCTTCTGCTCTACTTTTTCCGTTCCGTTACTTGGCAGTCGGTGACACCCTGGTGAGATATGTGTAAATTGTCGCGCTCGCTTGTGATAGACGTGTTGTCAGCACAGCTGAAGTGACCAGGAATGCCACCGGCGTCTACAGAGCTTCTCTCACTTAAAGGAAAACTCCTCTTTTGAGCAACAATTTGCAGTTCTGAATCCTCATTCCATCTTAAAGGGGTTGTCCAGGGGTAGAAAAACATGGCTACCTTCTTCGAAAAATGGTGCCATAGACTTTGACCACCTTCGTCCAAGAGAGATGACTGTACAATGAAGTTTAGAGCCCACCCCCCTTCTACAATAAGATGATCGGAGAGGGTCTCTGGGACCTCCAGCGATCGCCTATAATCTGTATTGAAACCTGGCACTGCGATTCCTTTCCCTGCAGCGCCACCACAGGCGAAACTAAGTATTACACTGGGTTCATTCAAATGAATAGGATGCCTGGGTAATACAGGACAGGTCCTCCTGGGCGAGAGACGTTCTTCTTTGTAACGGTCTCAGACTCCTGCTCCCGATCTTGCAAGATTCCAGATCATCTGGCCGCTGGAGATGAGGATCAGAATTTCCAGACTGATTGCAGGCAATGAACAGGCGGCAGTATATGGCGGTTTATCAGGTTCAGTGTGTTGCTGTAACTGGAGGCTCCCGTCACCCACGCTGCATTAAGTATTGATAAGGCGGCGCTGTTAACAAATGGCCTCTTGTCTTCATATCAGGCGGCGATGACGGATCCAATGTCCGTCACTAACGTGTGATTGTATGTGCTGCAGAAGACTTAAGGCTAGCGCAATGGGGTGGAGCCGTCCAATCAGATCTCATCAGAGCCGGTAAACAGGTCATGCCAAGGAGTTGACCAGCAGCTCGTTTATTCTTGCATTACATGACGCCCATTCAGATGAGTGCCACGGCTCAAGTTTGCAGCTGTTCTACCACAGGTGTCCCTTTGGCTTTACGGTCCTGCTCCTCTTTCCCCAGGTTCTAAGCTTTTGTGGGCAACACAAAGCCCATTCAGCATGTAACCAGCAAGTGGCGTGTCGATGGATATCCGTGTCCCTGGAGGTAGTCAGGCCAGGAGATGCTACGCATGCTCATGTAATGCTTGCAGACAGTCACCTGGCCATATACATACAGAACCTACAGAGTTTAGGGAGTGTCTTTGAAATGGAAGTACCCCTCTAAATGTAGTGGGGTTGCTAGATTTTGGTTGTAAACAAGAAGAGATTTAAAGGGGTGGTCCCATGAATAATGTGAAAAAAAAAAAATCTGACATCCTATAGTCTCTTTCTAACAAAGCCAGAACCGGCCCTGGACCTCACATGGATTCAGAGATTTCCCCATTCTTTGCTCTGCTAGATTTATATCAAGCTGACAGCTCAAGGGGAGTGTCTTCTCTGCTGCAGCTCAGGGGGGGGCGTGTCCATGCTCTGCCTATCACAGCTCAGGAGGCAGTTGAAGGATGAAACTGAGCATGTGCGGCCTTCTCAGTGAGCAGGTCAACGAAATAAGAAAAAGAACAAACAGAAGGTGGCGCTATGCAGATACATTTCATTGAATAACTCAGTGGCTATGGCAAATTTTTAATTACATGCAATTAGAAAAGTATTCAGATCCAGGTTCTGGTTTAAAAACTGTAGAATATTTTTTGTGGGACAAGCCCTCTAAGGTTTTTTTTTATTCCAGGCTCCTGATATTGGTGACCTATCCTCAGGATAAGCCATCAGTATCCTTTGACATACTTCGCACCCTCCACCAATCAGCTGATCCCAGCAGCCTCCAGTACTGGAACCAGTTCTTGATTGGAACAAAGACAGTGGTCATGCTGGGTTACTGCAGTTCCCACTCACTTCCATGGTAGCTGAGCTGCAGTAACCCAGTGCGGCCACTACATTTAGAACGGCACTGTGCTTCCTGTTCCAATCAATAGCTGGTTCCAGTGCTGGAGGGAACAGCTGATCGATGGGGGGAGGGGGGGAGATGCGGAATGTTCGACCCCCGCTGATTGGATATCGATGACATGTCCTTAGGATTGGCAATCAAAATCATCAGCCTTGAAACCCCTTTCAAGGGGTTGGCCCATCTCGCACATTGGTGGCGTATTGCTTGGATGGCTGCACTTGCATATGTGGGGGGGTGGATCGGGTTCCATTTTGTGTGCTTTGCATTACTTAAACAAAAAAACTTTAGCAAAATGTAAAAAAACAAAAACTGAAAAAATTTAACTCTTGGCTGCAGGACCAGACTGCACAGGGTTTGTTTGTAGTCTGTAACCATGGAGACGCTCAGATCTGCACAGAATCTGTGAACCTAAAACGGCAGATTTTTTATAGTTTTTCTTTAATTTTAAAGTAATTAAAATTGCCATAGAACCACGTTATATATTAAACTGGTGCGATTGTCCTTCGCTTGCTATGGGAAACTGAACCATTTTCACTTGTGCTAGTTTTGATAAATCTCCCTCATTGTGTTTGATTCTCCTGCAGATCTGGGGGGGGGTCCTCACTCCTGCTTATATTTTGGTAACGGTCCGCTCCGAGGTATACAGTGGGTATCGCTTATATTTAGCTGAGCCCTCTTTAATGCTAATGATGGGAGACCATGCCAGGCTCAGCGGATGCCAGTAATTATCGCTGCGCCTACATCACTTCTGTGGGACTTGATTAAGAGCTGGGCACGAAACTCTTCCTGACATATGGGCAGAGATGGACCTCCGCTGCGGCAGGGGCACCATAGCTGGCAAGGAGGTGTCCTCGTATATGGGTCCCGCTGGAGAACTGCAAGGCTGGCGCTACTAACCGGCTGCAGCACGAAAATCGAATAGGCCACAGGCAACACCAGTCTTCCCGTGTTTGCTGGCGGTTTGTTACTATGTATCAGTCCAGACGATTTACTTCAGAAAAAATTGTTCAGACTGGGCACCATTGTAACAAACCCTCAGCTGTCGGGTATGGTTTTAATTCAGTATTAGATTGGTGAAAGCAAGCAGAGATCTTGAAATGAGTGAAACATTAAAAACATTAGAACGCTGCAAAACATTTAGTCAGCAAAGTCATGCAGTGAACCTGTCACCGGGATTTTTTGTATAGAGCTGAGGACATGGGTTGCTAGATGGCCGCTAGCACACCTGCAATACCCAGTCGCCATAGCTCTGTGTGCTTTTATTGTGTAAAAAAAAAACACACGATTTGATACATATGCAAATAAACCTGAGATGAGTCAAGGACAGGGCTCATCTCAGGTTCATTTGCATATGTATAAAAAAAAAATTACACAATAAAAGCACACAGAGCTATGGGGACTGGGTATTAAAGATGTACTATTGGCCATCTAGCAGCCCATGTGGTATGAAAGTGGCCAAAAGAGAAACTGCCTAGCAACCAATCACAGGCCAGCTTTCATGTCAGATTTAGCTTTTGAAGAGTGAACTGTGCGCTGTAATTTGTTGCTATGGGCAGCAAAAAATTGTTTGGATAAACAAGACCACATGAAAACAAAGAAAACTGATTGTTGCCCATAGCAACCAATCACAGCCCAGCTTTCATTTCAGAGTCTGCGCTTGAAAAATAAAAGCTGCGCTGTGATTGGTTGCTATGGGCAGCAAATTGAAATGGCCTTAGAGAAATGAGGCCAAAGGTAAAAAAAATAGTCACCAACACTATTTTTCAAGAGCAGTTGATGAAAATGAAAGCTGACCTGGGCAACTAATAGATTTTCTTTCAGTTTTCACTTGGCCTTGTTTATCACAACTTACATCAGCCAATCACAGGACAGCTTTCATTCTTCATGAGCAGAATCTAAAATAAAAGCTGGGCTGTGATTGGTTGCTTAGTTGCTATCGGCAACACATCTCATTCACTAAAAATGGAGCGTGGTGAAAATGGCCCACACAGGACCCGTATCCTGCCCTGCGTCTTTGCTGTATCTATCTAGGCTTCCATTTTTTACATGGAGATGCTTAAATATGCTTGTTCCTCACAAAATCTGTGAAAATAATTTCTGACACGTTGCAATGTGCTCTGTTTCATGTAAAAACGTTGCTTATTGGGCGAGGATACAGTTGGCGGCACCACACACAGGGATTTACCTGAGGCCTGTCCGGAGGCCCACAGATTTTCACTCGGGGCCTTGCTTTCCTTCTCCTCCTTGTATATGGCGCTGTCTGCATCGTCCTCCTCCTGAAGAATCTGTGATCTCTACCTCAAAGGAATTTAGGAGTCGGCAGTGAAGCTTTGGTTCCCAGACTCTTGATGTTTGCTCCTCGGTGTGGGGAGGGCGTCTGACCCCGGCTGTTTACCCACCGTCTGACCCCGGCTGTTTACCTACTGCCAGCCAATAGATGGAGAGTGCGTGGACTGTGCAGTAGGGTTTTTGACAGACCTAGAAGATGACGTCCTGCTGAATGTAGGAGCCATAAGTCTCGCCTATGTGTTGATCACGCGTATACTCGCCAGTTTCTGAAAAGCCAAAATCTGTATGCCTAAACCCCGCCCCCGGGACCGCTCCCAAACCGGACAGGAACGTCCATGGTCAGGTGGGCTTTGTCCCTTTTGCAGTCTGATTTCTAGGAGTACCCTGTCAAAATTGGGACTGGTTGTCAAGCATCACATTGTTGCCGTTTTGGTGCCCCTTTGTTTTGGAACTGACTTTCAAAAAATTGCATTAATAAAACCACACAGTGTGACCACAGCATGTGAACAGACTCTGGCAGTGGGGGCTATTACATGGGCCATTCAGAAGCCCTGTTTGGCGCTCATTTAGAGGGCTTTCACACAGACCAGTGCAAAGTGGAACAGGAACAGAAGAGTGTTAGAGTGTTGGTATTCTATTTATTTTACTTGATGATGATCTAGCGCCAACGTATTCTGCAGCACTTCAGTCATAAAGGGGTTGTCCGGGTAACCCCTTCTTCCCCCACTCGGCACCTCTGAGATGAGCATTTCATGCCCTGTATCTCGCCAGGCAAGGGCTTTTTATTTACATTTTTACACTGCTAGGCGGATGTTTTCTGCCTAGCAGTGTTCCCTGTGACGTCAGCAGCACTAATGGGCGGGCTTTAGCGCTGCCCTAAGCTGTTTTACAGTCCCATTAGTGCTGGTGAAGTCACCGGGCTCACTCGTAGGTAGAAGCCTCCACCTGGCATTACCCCGGTTCGTTCACCCATCTGAAAAAAAAAAAAGCATTTGCCCTGCGCTATAAAGCATAGGGCAAGGGGGAGTATCGGAGCATGAAAAGCTCCAATGCTCCATTCATAAGGGCTGAATGGGTGAAGAAGGGGTTATGTCCGGGTTCAGCTCCGAATCTGGAGAACCCCTTTAACACTCACTGGGGGAGATTTATCAAACTGGTGTAAAGTAGAACTGGCTTAGTTGCCCATAGCAACCAATCAGCTTCCACCTTCACAGTTCTGCTTTACACCAGTTTGATAAATCTCCCCCAGTGAAGCTCACAATCTAAGTTCCCTATCAGTATGTCTTTGGAGTGCGGGAGGAAACCCATACAAACTTAGGACCCCAGCGCTGCCACCGTGCTGCTCATACTAATGATTTGCCCCCATCCCCCTTTCAGTTTGCGGACTGTTTCCAGTGCATTCTCTGTTCACATGGGGCGATCTGCTGATAGACGACAAATCAGCGCGTCGGTCCGTTTTCAGGTGATTAGCGTCACCTTCAGGGTTTGTTCACACGGCATCTTTTGCTATAGGACTTTGGCGCAGACACTGGTGGACACAAGGGACATGTCTGTTCTCGCAGCAACTTTATGGTGCTACTCCCTGATCCTCTGCGCTGCCTCCCTTTGAATGGGACGCAAAAGGCCTGCTGCTCCCGGCAGGATTTCGGCAAAATTTCAGCACTAAACTTTTGTGGTAAAACCCGCAATGTGAATAGGAAATCGCCAGGAAAAGGGGCATTTATTTCCAATAATTGGCTTGGTCCCTGGCCCGCGTTAAAGGGGTTGTGCTGCGATTTAAATATTGATGACCTATCGTCAGGATAGGTCATCAGTATCTGACCGGCTGGGGTCCGACACCCGGCACCCCCTGGCAATTAGCTGTGGAGGTGGCACCCCATGCGAGCGCTGGTTCCTCTTCATTACGCTACCCTTCGTCTTGGAAGCGAGTGTAATTACAAGTATTTGCTGCGTTCACTTGAAAGGAACGAGTACTTGTAATTACACTGTGCCTCCGATACACAGGAGACGACGTGTAGTGTAATGACCAGGAAGCAGCACTCACATGGAGCGCCGTCTCCTCGTCAAACAGCTCACGATAAGTCATCAGTATCTGATCGGCTGGGGTCCGACACCCAGCACCCCCTGGCAATTAGCTGTGGAGGTGGCACTCCATGCGAGCGCTGGTTCTGTCTCCTCGTCAAACAGCTGATTGGCGGGGTGCTGGGTGTCGGACCCCCACCGATCTGATATCCTCATGATGGGTCATCAATATAAACCCCTTTAAAGGGAGTCTGTCACCAACCAGGACCGTTTGTAAGGGTTGGGATGTCTATTGCTCTACCGATGTCTTTTCCATATATGCCCAGCAATCTTTTCTAGCCCTCCTCAAAAAGCTTTTCAGAATTATGCCTATGAGCTGAAAAGAGCCCAAGCGGCTGGACTTATTGGTGCTAGAGCCCAGCCGCGCCCATCCAAAAAGAGCACCGTACCTCCCGCCTCGGCGACGTCCTCCTGAGGCCGCTTGAAATCTCGGGCAGGTGCACTCCTCCTTCCTGTGTCCGCCTGCACCGTCGGTTACCTGCAATAACTGCACTGGGCATGCGCCCGCACAAGATTTCGAGCGGCCTCGTGATGACATCGCCAAGGCAGTGAGGCGCAGAGAACAAGCGGTGGGGAGGAGTGGAGCGCCATTTGGATGGGCGCGGCTGGGCTCCGGCAAAGATAAGTCTAGCCCCTTGGGCTCTTTACAACTCATTTGCATAATTATAAAAAAGTGTTTTTTTCCCCCCCGAGAGCTAGAAAAGATTGAGCACATAAAGGCATATGTGTAAGTGACATTAGGGGGGCGATGGACATCTCAGTCCTGGTTGGTGACAGATTCCCGACAAACGCATTTCAGTTTGTATCCGACAAAATGTTTCCTTCTTCCCATGCAATAAATGCAACATTTCGGGCCCTCAAACACCCCCCCCCCCCCGCCTAGATCTTGTAGGGCCCAAGTAGTCCCCTGCTGTTTCGCTGTGTTCAGATGTTGCGGTAGTGCGCCGTTCAGACACGCAGCAGACGCGGCATATGTTTTACAGCCATTACACTGTAGATCACGATTTGACGGCACCATGTGAACTTACCCACGTGTCCGTTGGTTTGTGCTCATGTGTGAAGTTTCTGACAATGGGCAGACAATTACCCCCATCATCTCTGACCCCCCTCCCACCATTAAGTCAGCTGAGCAGCAGAGATCTAAAGGTGGCTCTTTAGAGGGTTCTCAGTTGGCGCGACCCCCATCCTGTAACGTCCATATTGCCCCTACGGAGTTCTCTAAAGCGACCCGCCCTGGTGTGACACATGGGTGTAAAGTATGGGGGGGAATTACCTGGGTGTGAAAAAAATTAATCTATTGGATTTTTTGGGCGAATGTGCAGCAAAATCCTTATTTTTATATTTTTTTATGTGCCGATTTGCTGTGGCTTTTTCCCAATTTTTTGCAAAGGTGGAAATCCGCAGAAAGGATATACACGCCGAGGAATTGGAATCCGCGCGGCAGGTCAGTTTGTTTTTGGCTCGCCCTGGCTGATATCGGGTAAGATTTCATCTCCTTTGCTGCCGCTGCAATAGTCCACAGATTGTCTGCTTGCAAATCCGGATGGAAAATCCACAGCCTATCCGCCACGTGACCTCAGGAGCCGGTCAGTGGAGCCCCGTGGATATTTTTGGGAGACGTGGGTATGTTTTCATTCACAGGAATAGAAGTGGCTTTTCTTGTTTTAGATGCGCGTCGCCCGCCTGGCAGCACCCCTGTCACCCGGCTCCTGGGAAGAGTCCAGTTTCCACGTAAATGGCTAAATCCTATATTTATTTTTTTTCTTTGTGAATTAATTTGGAAATCTATTCTTGGCCAAGACGCAATAGCCATTTTTATATTAGTTTTTAAAGTTTATGAATGACCTTTTAGTGAACACGAGGACGCCTAATCTCAGTTTTGTGAGCCGGCATCACACTGCTGTGGACATTGTCCTCGCCGATTAAACCGAAAATAGTGATTGTAAAGTGTCTTCCTGTCGGGTTTTTAGCATTTTATGCCCCGGGATGGAGTCACATTTGACCACCTGGCCACAGATGGTTGCCCCCTTTTGTCATAAAGGTGCGACAGGTGAAGTAACCGGGAATGGTCGCTCTCATCTCGGCCATGGAAGCGTGTAACTGGGCGCTACCCACTACTGTTTCCACCTTCGGGCATATGGACGTCATAGATGGGCGCCTCTTCTTAGTCCGATCAGAGAGCCTCGGCGAGGAGGGTTTGGCACCACAACGTATTGGGCGTTCTGCGGCACTTATATGGGAGGCGTTGTGATGAGCACATTAGGGGCGGGTTTATTTGGAGTCTGAATTTAGACAGCAAAAAAACAGATGAGACGGGCAGAGACCGCGCCAAGTTTATAAAGCATTTGACGCAGACGTCACCCCTGGCTGGCTTACTTCTCACTAACATTTGAGCCGAAAGAATGGGCATTAATAAATCCACCTCGTTTTACGACTCCACTTGGCTTTGAAATGCAAGACCCATAAAGAGTCGTAAACGCATATCCTCTCTCCACAGGATAGGCGGGGGTCCGACCACCGAGGCCATGACCGTTCACTACAACGAGGGCCTGTACTCCCCCATTTGAATGGAGGGGAGATCTCGCGTGTGCCTCCATTCAGCTGTACAGGGCTGTCAGAAATAGTTGCGCCTTTGTACTCGCCCATCTCCATCAGTCCTGCAGAGTTGAATGGAGCGGCAGACACCCCTACATGTCCGCCACGCCGTTCAGACCCCGGCCAATCAGACACTTATCCCCTATCCTTTAAGTGTTTTATCACAAGAACGGGGTTCCCCCTTTGAATAGAGGTGGTCACACACGCGCAGTACCGCTCAGTCTCCTGTAAGAGCGGTAACGCCCCCATGTGACCACCGCTCTATTCAAACTGGGCACTTGCGTGTCTGGCACTCCGTTATCTGCGTGTCCGTTTAAACCACGGATTTCGCTCTTTGCAGGGCATAGGATGAAATATGCTGCTGGTCCATGTATAACTGATACGGGTTTTGCGGTGGATTCAGCAGACCTTTCGCTGCTGCCATTTATGTACACGTGAGTATACTCTTAGGGTATGTTCACACGATGGATTTCAAAAGTCCACCTACAAAATTCAGCATAGAGCCCGCACAAAATGACGTGTGTTTTTACCCCAAATTTTTTTTTTTTACCAATGGGTGTTAACTCCGATACAAAATTGCATTTTCAGCTTGTGGTTTTGGGTGCGGATCACTACCAAAAAACACACAGATAATGCGCCAAAACTGCATGGACACATATATTGCTTTTTTTTTTATGTCCGTCCCAAAATAGGTCACTGCTTCTGTTTTCCACATGGGGGGAGAGTGCTGCTTCCTATTGAAATGAGAAGCTGTTTTGAGGTGGAAAAGCAGCAAAATAGGCTCCCTAAACTGTGAACTGGTTCTTAGGTTTTTTTATTTATTGGAAAAACAAAACAAAAATCTCCAGCGGCCGCGTCCTTTCTGGCTTCCATTCTTTTCAAGGGGAGGTAACGCTGAGGATTGTGAAGCGGCCGCTTATAAGCCGCCGCAGCGATCCTCAGCACTGCCTCCCATTTAGATGGATGTGGCAACGGACAGGTTTACAGGCGGAATATCGCTGCGGCTGCCCGCACCAAAACTTCCTCTATAAAACCCGCTGTGTGAACGGGCACTTGGGGGAAACTGGGCACAATGTGGATTACGTGCGTTTTTCGTGCAGAAGAACTGCAGCATAATACAGTACCATATATATGTACACATGGCGTATTTTGTACACGTGGAAATTGCGCTGCTGCACAAACATTAACATCTGCAGCATGTTAATTGTTGGTGCGATTTCACACATTATATACCGGTATAGTGGTTTTCCCCATAGACTTCAAAGCTTTTGTTTAAAGTCGGCAAAAAATTTGCAACAAACATTGCATAAAATCAGGCAAACAAACTGCGATATTGTGGATTTATGTGCATTTTTTTTTTTCTTGCGTTTTTTTTAATGCAGTTTTCATGTAGATTTTCTGCATGCAAATCCTCGTCATATGCAGGTAGCCTGGTATCATGAACATCTCCACTACCCTAGGCCTCCTGGAATGGTATCGTGAATGACTCCACTACCCTAGGTCCCCAGGAATGGTATCATGAATGTCTCCACTACCCTAGGCCTCCTGGAATGGTATCATGAATGTCTCCACTACCCTAGGCCTCCTGGAATGGTATCATGAATGTCTCCACTACCCTAGGCCTCCTGGAATGGTATCATGAATGTCTCCACTACCCTAGGTCCCCAGGAATGGTATCATGAACGACTCCACTACCCTAGGCCTCCTGGAATGGTATCATGAATGTCTCCACTACCCTAGGTCCCCAGGAATGGTATCATGAACGTCTCCACTACCCTAGGTCCCCAGGAATGGTATCATGAACGTCTCCACTACCCTAGGCCCCCTAGGCCACTAGGGATACTATCACAAACTCCTCCACTAGACTAGACTAGCCGGCCAGGAAAATCTAACTTGGCCTAAAATCTTCTTTTTCCCCCCTTCTTGCTGTGTTATTGTTGTGCATCTTATAGTCAGGACTTAC
Organism: Bufo gargarizans; assembly: GCF_014858855.1. Lineage (NCBI taxonomy): Eukaryota > Metazoa > Chordata > Amphibia > Anura > Bufonidae > Bufo > Bufo gargarizans. Next base: position 519,979,115 of record NC_058083.1, read on the forward strand.
GGTGATCTTTTAGTGTAATACCTATAGAGAATTACTCTCACGATTACTCCCCCCCCCCCCCCCCCCATTGCTTGTAGCATAAGTGGCTGTGTCTTTGAATATAGCAGTGCCGGGCTGGTATTTGCCTATTTTAGTGGTTACTAGATCATTTTGTAATCCATATGCAGCTTTGAGAAGTTGCCTGGTTCTGGACTGAGAACGCTGACTGTCGGCTAAAATTTCAGCCTTTTAGTTTATTTTGGGGAATGGACACATTCCTGCTCCCTGGCGCTCACACTACATGAAACCAGAGCATCCTGTTCAAACATGGTCCGATTTAGACTTGCGAGAATACAGTCTCTTAAAGGGCCATACCCCGTCCTGTGTCACGGTGCATGCACTCTCCAGGGGGTTTGGGCAGGACAGACACATGAGCCCTCCCAGCACCCATGTGTCTTACTTTCCTTTAAAACTGCAATTTCAGGTCCTTTTGGGTGGGTTTTTGGGACGTCCCCGGCCCACATTAGCTTCCTGATGGAAGAATAATTTTTTTTAGACAGTGTATGATTGAATTTTGGGCGGTAACCCTTACCCCCATCTCGTGCAGTCCTGAATACTCCGGAGGACCGCCGCATAGTCAGTCAGTCTAGGTGACGACCCATACATATCTAATACTTTACACAGCTGAGGGTTTGGTACAATATAGTACCCTCCTGTGAACAATCCTCTGTGAGCTAAAAATCTGCACTGGTACATTGTAGCAAACTATCAGAAGAGGAAAGGTTTTTGCTTGCCGAGGATTGTCTGGTCTGGATGCTCAGCTGTCTGTATAGGTGGATGATAAAAAGGTATTGATGGTTCCCTTTTGGGGAAGGCTTCTGCTTTGGTTAATATCCTTAGTATTTTATATCGATGACCTATCCTCAGGATAGGTCATCAGCATTAGATTAGCGGGGGTCCCAATTCCGGCACCCCCCAGCTGTTCGAAGAGGCCGTGGCGCTCTCAGTGCGTAGGCCAGTGACGCCAACGTACATCAGCTTGGTCCTATTCAATTGAATGGCGCAGAGCTGCAATACCAAGCGCAGTCACTGCACAATGTACGGCGCTGTTCTTGGTAAGCCGTGAGGAGGCAGCAGCGCTCACCGGAGTTCCAGTGAACGCGGCGGCCTCTTCGGCAGGGGTCCCTTGATTCTGACCCCTGCCGATCTCCTATTGATGACCTATCCTGAGGATAGGCCATCAATATCAAATTCCTGGATAACCCTTTTAAGGCTAGGGGGAGCTACCTCCACTAGGTGGCACTACAGAGACGGCTTCCATTCTCTTGGAAGAGAGCTAATTTACATATCCTTTTCCCAGGGCTCGTTGTGCCATCTCTGGCGCGCCCCACAAGGAGGAGCGATGCCCTTGAAGCTTGTCTTATAAAGTCATGGTGTATTGCTGGGATATGCTATCACTTTGTGGTTGGTTGGGGGTCCCCACAATCCTGAGACTGGTGCAGCCCCCTCACTGCATTGCCCCGGCCGTCTTCTGTTCCCCTTTCATGTGCATGGAGCAGCAGTTCCTGCACAGCTGGATGTCTGGGGGAAGAGGCGCGGCGCCTCCGTGCAGGTGACGCTTAGTAGGATGCAGAACTACATTCCCATGGTTCACAAGATGATGGTGGTCGTCCCAGAGGTCAGACCCTCACATCATGAAGCGATAGGTTCTTCTAGCAGTATGCCATCACTGCAAATTGGGGGTAAACCAATAAAAGATGGGAAGGTTCCTATTTGCTGATGACAAGCAGAGATCTTGAAATGCGGCAGGACTGAGGCACACAACCGTATTTTTGTTATGCATCTGATCTGCATTTTTATTTTATTTTTATTTTTTGGCGTATCCGATGCGGACCCATTCATTTCAATGGGGCCACAAAAAACGCAGACAACACGCCCTGCACTCTGCACATCCGTATATCCGTTCCATGTGCTGTTCTTGTCCGTCTTGCGGCCAAAAATAGACATTTTGACCATGGGGCCCACAGAAATTGCAGCGTGCCTATGGCCGGTATCAGTGGTTTGCAGGCCAGTCGTGCACATTTACACCCTTTGGGTCTCCCCTATATAGCCTGCTACGTGGCCCTCCGCCGTGCCTCCAGATCCCCTTTTGGCCCTGTCTGCCGAAGGTTTTGAAGATTTTTCTCCTTCCGTTCCTGCTTTCTGGAAGCGCATGGAGAAGTGTTATTAATAACCTCGTATTAAGCCTGGATCTCAGTCTGCGCTGACATTTAGGTGGGCGATTCCCTAATACTCCCCAACGTACACATGTCTCTGACTCATAGTCCTACAGGTGGCTTCTCCTTTTCTTCCAAAACAAAGGAGCGAAATGTGAATGTTGTTTGGCCCGCACTATATATAGCGCCCGGCCGCACGCGTGTGTACGTGCCGGGGGCCCCGCCGCTCGTGGGCGGGGTGTGACATGGAGGAGCGATGGCTCTGTGGTGTCGCTGTGATTCACTTGTGCAAAAACACAGGGGGCGCTCCTGGCTTGTGCTCTAGCCCAGTGGTCTCCAGCTATTGCAAAACTACAACTCCCAGCAATGCCTGACAGCAGCAGGTCATAGGCAAAAAAAAGGTGCTTGATTATCAGATATTCTGGATGATTGGCCATTGACTGTAATGAAGATGAAGCTCATTAGTAAGGATTGAGACCCAAAATAAAATTATAGAAGACAATGGGGTTAAAGGTTTTTTTCCAGGACCCCAAAAATTTGAGTGAAGGCTGGGAAAAAATAACCCACCTGCACAACCACCCGCGGTCTGTCAGGACTGCACCATGTGGTCACTGCAGCCAGTCACTGGCCTCAGCAGTCACCTGGGGTAGTAAGGTAGGTCATTGCTCTAGGGAGACCAGCAGCAGAGTTGGGGTCCATTCACACAAACGTATTTTGTTTCAGTGTCCGTTCCGGTTTTGTTTTTGTGGATCCGCAATTTGCCTCTCATGCCTCTCTAGCGCCTGCCTCTCTGTCATGCCTCTGTCTCAAGCGCCTGCCTCTCTGTCATGCCTCTCTCTGTCTCTAGCGCCTGCCTCTCTCTGTCTCTAGCGCCTGCCTCTCTCTGTCTCTAGCGCCTGCCTCTCTCTGTCTCTAGCGCCTGCCTCTCTCTGAGGGCCGGTCTGAGCTCGCAGTCTCTAGTTCTAGAGGCGGATGCTTTGTATGGTGGAGTGTTGCGGCCCGGTGCACTGTGGTGGTATATTGGAGCAGGGTGACTTGTATTAGTCAGTTCTTGTAGAATGGCTTTGGAATAAGAAAAATCTCATTAAACTAAATATAGACTGTTTTATATCCTTGCAGTGAGCAGAGCATCTGCCAAGCACGGGCGGCTGTCATGGTTTATGACGATGCCAACAAGAAATGGGTCCCGGCAGGAGGGTCGACAGGATTCAGCCGAGTGCATATTTATCACCATACAGGAAATAACACCTTCCGGGTGGTGGGCAGGAAAATTCAGGACCACCAGGTAAGTGGCCATTGCAGCACTTACTGCCTCTCCCGTTTCATATACAGTATTGTGCCAGTATATTCCGAGCAGCGCTGCCCACAGGTCTCCATTGGTGCTCACAGTCTGTTTCCTGTATTGGACGCACGCTCGGGCCAACATCTTAGGAAGCCATTTAGGGTCCATTCACACATCTGTGTGTTTTTTACGGATCTGCAAAACACTGACACCAGCAATGTGCGTTCCGCATTTTGCGGACCGCACATCGCCGGCACTTAATAGAAAATGCCTAGTCTTGTCCGCAATTGCGGACAAGATTAGGACATAATCTATTTTTTTCGGGATCGGAATTGCGGACCCGGAAGTGCGGGTCCACATTTTCGGATCCGGGCAGCACATTTTGCTGCCCCATAGAAATGAATGGGTCCGCAATTCCATTCCGCAAAATGTGGAACAGAATTGCGGATGTGTGAATGGACCCTTATGCTGATGACCTATCTTGTGGATTAGTAATCAGGATCTGATCAGTAGGGGTCAGACACCCGGGACCCCTGCCGATCAGCTGTTTGAGAAGGCCTCACGAGTGCCGCAGCCTAGCTTAGGCCAGGTGACGTCATGTTCATCGGTCACGTGGCCTAGAAGCGGCTCTGTCTCATTCAAGTGAATGGTGCTGAGCTGCGATACCACACACAACCACTGTACAGTGTACGGCGCTGTGCTTGGTAAGCTGTCAGGAGACCGCGGTGCTCACCAGAGCTCCGGCGAGTGCTGCAGCTTCCTCAACGAGCTGATCGACGGGGGTCCCAGGTTTCAGACCACCCCACCACCACCACCATGATCTGATGCTGATGACCTATCCTGACGACCGCTACAGAGCACGGTTTATTCACCTCTTCAGTACATTTCTGAGACCTTATAGATTCCTATTGAAAGCAGCTGCTTTTCTCTAGCTCTGGGGCGGTCAGCTGCTGGGCTTCCTTTCTCTAACCCTATATGATCTTTAACCCCTTAGTGACTGCAAAAAACAAGTACAGGTACATTGATGAAAAAACAAAGGTGTAGCTCTTGTAATGCGATTTTTTTAAAAAAATGTGTGTGGTCACTAAGGGGTTAAAGGTGTTGTCCGAGAACACAATAACAATGGTTATCTTTAGGATAGGAGATCAATATCGGATAGGTGGGTGTCTGACTCCTGGCACACCTGACTAAAATGTGTACATTGGTCCATACACTAGAATTCTGTATACCCAGTGGTGGCTGTTCTGCGTATTGAGGTATTGTCCCAAGAACTTGGGTATTGCAGAGCTTCTCTAATCACTTGGGTACCGCAGCCTCGTTCCCCCCCCCCTCCCCCGTGCCTTGGCTTGCTGCGGCCTCGTCCACCGACGCCCCCCCCCCCGGCTTTGGCTTGCTGCACCTTGCATGTTGTGCGTTTCCGGGGTACGTCCCTTACATTATTTGGAGGGGCCTGGGCTTTCCTGCTAGAATATATAGAGGTAACCATGGCACTGAATTTGAGATTTCGAATGCTTTAATTTCACATCCAATTAAATTACATAGATTGGGCAGGCGAACGTTTCCGTTTCTGAGTTGCCTGAGAAGAAGCATGGAGTTGTGGGATGTCGGCGTTCCTCCCACCATCAACTCCATGCTGCTTCTTCGGCAACTCGGGCCGTGATGAAGTCCAGGTATGGACGGAAACGTTGGCCTGCCCAATCTATGTAATTTTAATTGGATGTGAAATTAAAGCATTCAAAATCTCAAATTCATCTGAGCGCTGTGGTTTCCTCTATATATTATATCAGGACAGCCACCCTACCACTGAGCACCAGAAGATTTGGTTGTGCAGTGCCAGCCGATTACTTCTTGGCTTTCCTGCTAGAAGTCCGCACCTGGCGTGCTGCGGATTGCTGTTTTATCAGAGCAGTGTGGAGGCGCACAAGATTCCCCACGTGTTCCCGTAGGCAGAGGCATCTTTGTTATCGGCTCGTTGAGGCGTCTGTGAAGCGTGCAGACGTAATTGTGTGTGTTTTCAGCTGCAGTAGTGACGAGAGCAAGGTAAGTTCAAGGTTGTACAGCGCGAAGTGGAACGTACACAGCAACAATGTAAAGCTGCAGAAGAGGGAGAGACCGAGGAGCCTCACAATATTGTAATACTGGTCTTACAAGAAAAGTGTCCTAAAAATACATTTATTTAACCTCTGTTTGTATTATCTTGTTCAGATACTTAGAAGAGGTCTTATAGACATTCCCTTACACCTTGTATTACACTCCAGAGCTGCACTCACTATTCTGCTGGTGGAGTCACTGCATATATACATTACTTATCCTGTACTGATCCTGAGTTACATCCTGTATTATACTCCAGAGCTGCACTCACTATTCTGCTGCTGCAGTCACTGTGTACATACATTACATTACTTATCCTGTACTGATCCTGAGTTACATCCTGTATTATACTCCAGAGCTGCACTCACTATTCTGCTGGTGGAGTCACTGTGTACATACATTACTTATCCTGTACTGACCCAGAGTTACATCCTGTATTATACTCCAGAGCTGCACTCACTATTCTGCTGGTGCAGTCACTGTGTACATACATTACATTACTTATCCTGTACTGATCCTGAGTTACATCCTGTATTATACTCCAGAGCTGCACTCACTATTCTGCTGGTGCAGTCACTGTGTACATACATTACTTATCCTGTACTGACCCTGAGTTACATCCTGTATTATACTCCAGAGCTGCACTCACTATTCTGCTGGTGCAGTCACTGTGTACATACATTACTTATCCTGTACTGATCCTGAGTTACATCCTGTATTATACTCCAGAGCTGCACTCACTATTCTGCTGGTGGAGTCACTGTGTACATACATTACTGATCCTGAGTTACACCCTGTATTATACTGCATTTTTGGCATACAGATGCAACTTTTTGTCAGTTGCGTTTCTGAGAAGAAACACCAACTCGTCGTGGGAAAGAGTGATGGGTAAGTATTAACAGGATGATATAAATGAGCTGAACCGCAGGCTTTTGTCAGTAAATTGTCATTCAACAAAAACAATGACACAAACGTCTGGAGTCTGAGACATAAGTAGCAATTTACCACTGGAAATGTCGCAGATATGCTTCAGAAGTTGCAAGTGTGGTCTGTACAGGGGTGGCTGAAATGGCACATTTCAGTTTAAAAAAAATAAAAAAAATGTCTAATTTTAGTGCTATTGGTGTTAAAATGTCGCAAATCAAGAGAAATAGGCGAATAATCAAGTTGATATTTTAGAAAATCACATTTTACAAGCAGCGTGCGCCTTTTTGATATGAGCTGAAACAAATCACTACTTTTGATTTGTAACGTTAGTATGTTTTTATCGCAAATTACGCCATTATTGATAGATCGCCCTCCATCTGGTCTATGAATGCAGCCTTGCTGGTTCTTGTGGGGTGGAGCATAAAACCGCGCTGCTAAATTGTGTTCCCTGCTACGACCAGGGGCTTTATTCTGAAGACGTTCCCTGGATGGTTGCAGTTGCACCTCGTTCCTGTGACTCTGGGATCATCGGAGGTTGAACTGTAGCTGTGCATTTGCTGAACCCACACTACATATTATTACTACAGCGCTTCCCTTAGGGAATTGCCCTTCATGCCTTTCCTAGTTAAGCCATCCTATAACCCCTGTGTCTTCCCTGCAGCTCGTCGGTATACATGAAGCCTTCCTATAACCCCTATGTCTTCCCTGCAGCTCGTCGGTGTACATGAAGCCATCCTATAACCCCTATGTCTTCCCTGCAGCTCGTCGGTATACATGAAGCCATCCTATAACCCCTGTCTCTTCCCTGCAGCTCGTCGGTATACATGAAACCATCCTATAACCCCTATGTCTTCCCTGCAGCTCGTCGGTATACGTGAAGCCATCCTATAACCCATATGTCTTCCCCGCAGCTCGTCGGTATACATGAAGCCATCCTATAACCCCTATGTCTTCCCCGCAGCTCGTCAGTATACATGAAGCCATCCTATAACCCCTATGTCTTCCCTGCAGCTCGTCTGTATACATGAAGCCATCCTATAACCCAGGGTTTCTCAACTCCGGACCTCGGGACCCACCTACCAGTCATGTTTTCAGGATTTCCTTAGTATTGAGCAGGTGATATAATTAGTGTCAATGCATCAGGACTTACCACAGGTATTCATTCTGTGGGATAGTCTCAAATCCAGACTGGTAGGTGGGTCCCGAGGACCGGAGTTGAGAAACCCTGCTATAACCCCTGTGTCTTCCCTGCAGCTCGTCGGTATACATGAAGCCATCCTATAGCCCCTATGTCTTCCATGCAGCTCGTCGGTATACATGAAGCCATCCTATAACCCCTGTGTCTTCCCTGCAGCTCGTCTGTATACATGAAGCCATCCTATAGCCCCTGTGTCTTCCATGCAGCTCGTCGGTATACGTGAAGCCATCCTATAACCCATGTGTCTTCCCTGCAGCTCGTTGGTATACATGAAGCCATCCTGTAACCCCTGTCTTCCCTGCAGCTCGTCGGTATACATGAAGCCATTCTATAGCCCCTATGTCTTCCATGCAGCTCGTCTGTATACATGAAGCCATCCTATAGCCCCTATGTCTTCCATGCAGCTCGTCGGTATACATGAAGCCATCCTATAACCCCTGTGTCTTCCCTGCAGCTCGTCGGTATACATGAAGCCATCCTATAGCCCCTGTGTCTTCCATGCAGCTCGTCGGTATACGTGAAGCCATCCTATAACCCATGTGTCTTCCCTGCAGCTCGTTGGTATACATGAAGCCATCCTGTAACCCCTGTCTTCCCTGCAGCTCGTCGGTATACATGAAGCCATTCTATAGCCCCTATGTCTTCCATGCAGCTCGTCGGTATACATGTGCCGCTCTATAAAATACCTTCAAATGCTCAAATTAAAAGTTCTGCAGTTTCTAATATAGTTTTTACTTCTATTTCTTTCCATTTTCAAGTTCTCTGCTTGCTGTCACTGAATGCGAACACACTTGTCACCATTGAGAGGCAGTAAACCTGTACAGGACTAGTCCTGCCTCTCGGCTGAGAAGTGGACATTGTTTCCAGTCTAGACAATGCTGGACTCCAGACTGATACATTGTAGCAGCTTCTGCCGATGTGTTTGGCTCACAGAGCATTGTCTGGACTGGATACAATTGTCTCCACTCCTCAGCGGAGGGCGGCACTATCCACGATGCCGCTCTTGGTGTGGGCACCTGATCTCTCGGCCACTTTGGCTTCATCTTTTCTTCATGGCTGTTCTTTTGCCTTTTCAGGTGGTCATCAACTGTGCCATTCCCAAGGGGCTGAAATACAACCAGGCGACGCAGACCTTCCACCAATGGCGGGACGCGAGACAAGTTTACGGGCTCAATTTTGGGAGCAAAGAAGATGCCAATGTGTTTGCAAGTGCCATGATGCATGCCCTGGAAGTGCTGAACGCGCAGGAATCTGGTGAGCAAAGCTTTCACATGAGGCGCAAATGACTTTCTATTCCTTGTGTGCTGCCATCCCCTATACCTAGGAACGGGGTCCTCCTATAACCCCCCCCCCCCATGGATTTTGTCTGTGTGCATCCACAATGACCTTCCCCATTGCCAGAGAGCGCTGTCCTATAGTGTGAAAGGTAGCTTCTCTAGTAGTAATCATCTTATACTCCTGTCACAGCGAAAGCTGCGTACAGGCTTCTGCTTGGTGACCCTGGTGAACACATGATTTATTCTCTGCTCACACATTCTGAGCATTGCATTGTGGGAGCTCGGGCTGCACAGCTAGCGCTCGGCTGTCAGGTCATACGGTTTGTCTGCAAACAGTTTTGTGCTGTCGTTTTGAGTGTGAATGGAGAAGAAAATATCCGTAAAAGGATAGATTTTTATGTAACTGATTGATATCCTCATTTTTCTTGTGGCACCTGCCCGGTTGTTTGTCTATTCACGTCTTTATGTAGATGGTTCGGTGCTCTGTCTCGGAAAAAATCGGACCTTAAACCACTTTAAATATCTAAAAAATAATAGTCACGAAATGTTGGACCAACCGCTTGAAAATGTAGACAGGCGGCCATGATTACGGAAGCCGCCAAGGACACCGTACTGTGCCGCTAGAGCAACGTCTAGAAGTTTACGGGAACTGCGTCCTCTCCGTTCAGGCAGCTGCTGCCACCTGTGGATGTTCTAAAATGAGAATGCCCAATTAGGGGGTGTTCACACAGGGTCCGCAAAATTGTTTGTGGTTGTTTGCAGGGACAGTTTTTTTTTTTTTTTCTCCTTGTAATAGAAAAGAAGCAACAAAAATTAAAATAAGCATTTTTCACGCCACTGATCCGGTGCTGCGGCCTCATTGCCGCTACCTGAGCAGCCATTTCCTGTGTGTGCAGTAGGGAGCAGGAAGCAGACACCAATGGGAGCCCGGTAAGCATCAAAGTCAATGGTGGGGGATCGGTAAGGTGAGTAGAGTGTTGCTTTTTTTTTTTTTTTTTTTTTTTTTTTTTTCTTTTTCTTCCCCCCCCCCCCCCTTTTTAAACCATTCTGCTCCTTTTTTCTAAACGGTTTTATCCCGCCAGACATCCCTCTTTTAACGCCTTCACTGTGTATGGATACCCCCATAGAATATGGTTCTGTAATTTAGCTGCCATGTGGTGTATCTACAGGAGAGCAGGTGTTGCCGCCATCAATGAGGCGATCAGTACTGTAGTATATATGGCTCTGTTGCAGATTTTACGTCAGGGGCCCAGATGCTTGATGCTTCACCTCCAGGTGAGGTTGTCCATCTCCCACCCCAGAGGAGTAACAGGGAGCGTCGTCCATCAGACGCTGCAGAGCAGCTCCATTTCCATCCCCAGCTGGAAGCTTAGAATTTTCCGCACGTCTTCTGGTAATGCCTGACCGGACCTGTCCTCTGTTCTGAGATTCCGCAAGAATCTTAATTCCTGTACGTCTTGTAGCCTAATCTTCCCCGAGCCACGATGATGTAATCCCACCGCAGAGATGCAAGGAGACCTTCTGCAGGCTCTGGGCTCTAACCAGTGAAATCCTAGAGTAGTGGCCGACCACGGCTCCCCCCTTAGTTTTCGTAGTGAGGGGATTTAAGGACAGAATGAAAGAAGGGGAATTGTTAACAACCGGATGTGTTATTTGTTTATTTTCGTCATTGCTCGCCGTTTTTAGGCACTGAGCTGGTGGAACTGCCTATTTCCCATTCTTCTACTGCCCCCCTGTGGCCGTTTATGGAACAGATGGAAGTTTCTTTGACCTAGTTAGTTTTTGAAAGGGAATTGGTCACCAGCAACCTCCCCATCCAACTGTTTGAATAGACACACAGCTGTGGTTCACCTAATTAACCCCTTCCCGACATGGCAATTTTCAGTATTTGCAGTTCCATCTTTTACTTCCTGCCTTCCCAGAGCCATAACTTTTTTTTTTTTTTTTTCATTCACATAGCTGTATGAGGGCTTGTTTTTTGAGGGGCAAGTTGTACTTTCTAATTTTCTAATGTACCCATTTCATATTGCATATTTTAATTTTGTGGAAAAGGGGGGTGATTTAAAATTTCTTTCTAAACTTATTTTTTATTTTTTTGCCTTTCTAGGCTCCCAAGGGGCATTCATTAGATTGCATTTTGTATAAAGTAATGAAATTGTATCGATTACACTATACAAAGATCGTTATGTTACAAAGCAGTGCTGCCACCTGCAGGCCAGAATCCGAATATACCAGTAATTAGCCTGGAAGCCTAGAACAGGCTCTGGTCTATCACTTCAATGGTAGCCTTCCCCAGTCTCAGTCAGGGGGAGGCATTCCTGCCCGGGTTTTTGACTTTTCAGATGCTATGGTCACTTTTGACCGCAGCATCTAAGGGATTAAATTTCCATGATCGGCATTACTGCCAATCGCAGATGTTAGCCCCTGATGTCTCCTGTGTTAAACAGCAGGCACCTGGTATAAATGGTGCCGCTTCAGAGCACATGTCATCTTTAAAGACATGACCAGAAGGATGTTGGCGAGGTGTTAATTAAAGAGCTGTTTTTTTCTCTCTTGTTGATCTGAGGCTCCATTCCAGAGTTATATTCTTTCTTAATATGCAAACTAGGTGTTTGGTGCAATGAGGGTGTCACTATTGCTCTTGTTGCTCCCAAGCACCACTCCGTTCTGTGGCCAGCCCTTTCCTCACGGCTTTGCCTCTGCTTGGCCCGGTCAATAAAAGCAGCGAGGGAAGGGCTGGCCACAGAGAGGAGTGGAGCTTGGGTGCAACAAGAGCAATGGTGATGCCTACTTTGCATATTAAGAAAAAGTATTACAAGTCGGGAACAGAGCCTCAGATTAACAAAAGAAAAACGGCGCTTTAATCAAGTGAAGCTTAGCTATGTGTCTATGCAAACGGTTGGACAGGGAGGTCGCTGGTGACAATCCCCTTTAATATGTTAAAGGAATTGTATGGGATTTCTAGAAGATTGCCTATGAGCAAAAGATATTTTTTTAAAAAATAAAATAAAAATGACTTGCCTGTTGAGTCCTCTGTCACTGATCCTGTAGTGATGACGTCATGTTTCTCATTTAGCTGCAGCCAATCACTGGCCTCAGCGGTCACTTCCAATACATAGAAGTGTCATCGCTGAGGTCAATGAATGGCTTCTGTGGTAACAGGAATGATGTAACATCGGTGGAGGAATTAACAGGTAAGGTTTTTTTTTTTTACATTATTTTATACATTTTATACCATTTACCTCTTTAGTCTTTTCTCGTAACTGCATTTTTTCCCTAACTCCTCCACAACGGCACTTATTGGAGGGATGGCTTTGCCCCGGACTGGAAACGACTACATAGAAGCAGAGGATTTAAGAGCCTTCTCCCCTTACCTAGTCAGTCGTCGTTTCCTGTCTGGCGGAAGTACGTGGAAGCCGCTTCTGAAGCTCAGGAGAAACCTTGTCTTTTCTGCCCAGCCTCACCTCGGTTCCTGGGGTCCTTCCCCACTTTCATGTGGGAGGGCTGGAGCAGGGAATGGGTCCTCAGGGACGCATGGCCTCCCTTCCCGTTCCTGGGAGTAAGTCCTGCTTGCAGGTGTCCCCAGGCGCATGCGCGATAGTTCTCGGGAACTATCGCGGGATCCAACGTCAGCGGGTGAGATTCTCTTTGGGCAAGAGAATCTCGCAAGTAGGCGGAGCTCCAGCGGCGCGGGTTTTAAAAGTTCCCCTCAACCAGCACAGCGTCCTCATGCTACGCTTAGCCATGCTGGGCCCTGGAGAAATGGACACCGCAAGAAAGCCCGTGGATCCCTCTGCCCGGTAAGCCTCCTCCCAGAGGAGAGAGATGCTTATAACTGTTATGTATTCGGTTCTTTGCCTTATATTGCACACTTGGTGCCTGCTGCTTTCCACCACCGGTGAAGGGTCTGGCCTCTTAGATGGTTCTTTTGCTGGTCTCTAAAAGTGTGTTTTTGGACGTCAAGTTGTCAGAGTCCTCTTTAGTAAAGCGTTTTCTTAAAGGTGCTATGAGAGACTCCTGTAGCCCGTCCTACCGTTGCTCCCTGGGACCTTAACTTAGTACTGTCTGTCTTAATGTCTCCTTTGTTTGAACCGATAGAAGAAATATCCCTGGGACTTCTCACGTTGAAGACCGTGTTCCTTTTGGCCATTTCAACTGCTAGAAGAGTCGGGGAGATCCAAGCCTTTTCATATAAGCCTCCTTATCTAACGATCCTCGATGACCGCATAATTCTGAAACATTGCCCAGCCTGTCTACCTAAGGTAGTGTCTAGATTTCACTGCGAACAAGACATTTCGCTGTCCTCGTTCTGTCCTTCACCAACCTCGGAAAAAGAGAAGAAATATCACAACTTGGATGTAAGAATCTGCTACCTCAACAGAACCTCATTCTTCAGGCACTCGGACCAACTGTTCCTACAGTACCAAGGGCCCAACAAAGGTCGCGGGGCTAGCAAACCTACGATATCCAGATGGATAAGAAATATGATAGCGCTAGCTTACCTGCAGAAAGACCTCCAGCCCCCGGTTGGGCTAAGGGCTCACTCCACCAGAGCAGTGTCATCCTCATGGGCTGAGGCGGCATCAGTATCATTAGAACAGATATGTAGAGCCGCAACTTGGGCTAATCCTATGACATTTTTCAATCACTACAGACTGGACATCCTTAAAAACCAGGACTTATCATTTGGGCGCAGGGTACTCTCTGCTGCTGTCCCTCCCTGATCCTATTACTCTGTTAATCCTCCAATAAGTGCCGTTGTGGAGGCGTTGGGGAAAATAAATAAATTACTCTCATTGGTAATTAATTTTTCCGATAGCCTCCACGACGGCACTGGGATTCCCTCCCTGATATATTGTTACATGAATGTAAGTTCTGCTAAGATTTATTGTTTTCTTTCTAATGATGTAATTGTCCTTGGTTATTAATACGTATGATTTATTTTTTTGCCATCACTTCCGTGTCCTCTCTTATTGACTGACTAGGTAAGGGGAGGAGGCTCTTAAATCCTCTGCTTCTACGTCATTTCCTGTTCGGGGCGGGGACATCCCTCCAATAAGTGCCGTTGTGGAGGCTATCGGAAAAATCTATTACCGGTATGAGTAATTATTTCTTTCCAGGCCCCGGAAAGCAAAAAGCAGCAGAAAAATGTGGCTGATTTTGGGGAAGCATCTGCATAGGCCTGTTATCCTGCAGGTTGGTCCAGAGGGAGGAAAAAATAAAAACTGTCAGGTAGAAGCCAATTTTCCCCACTTAAGGGGGAAAAAAATTCCTTCCCGACTCCAATCAGGCAATCAGAATACCTCCCTGGATCAATGACCCCTCACCACTGACTTCTATGGGACTTCCATCTACAGGTTTGCTCAGCGGTTTAGAAACCGCTCCATTCACAGCAGGACAAGAAGTTGGGGGACTCCCATTTTGGTTATGGATGAGGGTCCCAAAGGTGGGACCTGCAGCTATCAGTCATTTATGGCGTGCCTTGAAGATCTATCAAAAATCTTGTGTGCTTTTTATGACTTCAAGGGATCTTTGTGATGACTCTGTCCCCAGAAAGAATCTACTTATTGTATAGGAGTCCACATTGGGATAAAGATTATGCTGCACACCTCTTAATACACAACAGCATCCTGATGGCTTTAGCGGCAGCTGACTGGCATTGTGCAGGTGTCCTGTATACCTGTATCCTTCCGTACTAGTAACTCTCTCAGGCGGCACCTAAGTTGTGTGCAGATTATTAATACCCAGGTGCATAGTCACAGCGTGTGACAGAAATGCCCGACAGGTGCAGCTCCCACTTCTAGGACCCTCGTCTTATTGGATAATGGTGGTCTGTTAACTCGCATTTCCAGCCATCGCAGGCTCCATCTGGGTCACTGGAGAGGTGGCTGCACTTGCATTCTGCAGGATTTTCTAAGGTCCCCAAAAAGTTTTATAGTAACAGGAATGAGGACTGCAATACCAGACACAACCTTTGCACAGGGATGGCGCTCTTTTTGGAAGAAAGTAGCCATGTTCTTCACAAACCCTTTAGATCATGCATTCAGATAATAATATACTTGTATGAATTTGAGTTTGGGGATAGAAGTTGCCTAATTGGGTCTCTTGACTCCGGTTTCCGGACCACCAAGACAGTTCCTCGCCTATTAGATGGTGAATTGCAAATTGACAAATATTTTATTCCAGATCCGTAAGTGCATTTTTTTTATTTTCAGAATGGCAGCATCGATCTCTTGCGTCCATTTAGCTAAGTCACTCTGTTGAGCCGGTGTCCAGATCTTCCGTGCGTCTGTAAGGATAATGGCTCCGTCTGAAGGACACCGGCGCTTCTAGCTGGAGGTTAATGAATCGATAATGGACCACTTGCAGTAATGTTTGGTAATATGCTGAGCGCTTCTTCCTTCTTCTCTGAGAGCCCCGGGTTTGCATTATGCCTTCGGAGGAGGAGGAGGTAGAGCACTATTAGGATTATGGATGCAGAAGCATCAATTATTCAGTAGATTCGGGGAAACTGCAATCTGACTTCAGGCAGTCTCATCGCAGTGTAAACAGGCTGCGGGTGCCAGGCGAGGCTCCGTAGACCCAGACTCTGCGCTCCTAGATCGGGACCTACCAAACTTGTGCCACTTGGACCACGCTGAGCTTGGAGATATGGGTGCAAGGTGAAACCTCTGAAGACTAATGCCATATGGAGTGTGACCTGCTGAGCATAGTTAGGTGGGTTCAAAGTTGACCGTATCTGTGTAATATTTGCCCCATGACCTGCCGAGCTTGTGATGCTCTGTGCCGTCTAAACCATGAACTGCTAAGCCTCTGAAGATCAATGCCCTGTGCCCATCTGGACTATGACCTGCTGAGCATAACCTGGTGGAAGGAAGACTGAGCCTCTGAAGACCACTGCCCTGTGCCATCTGGACCATGTCCTGGTGAGCATTACAAGGTGGATGGAACGCTGAGCCTCTGAAGACCACTGCCCTGTGCCATCTGGACCATGTCCTGGTGAGCATTACAAGGTGGATGTAAGGCTGAGCCTCTGAAGACCAATGCTTTGTGCCATCTGGTCTATGACCTGCTGAGCATAGCCAGGTAGGTGCTAGAGTGACCTTCTGTAGGACCCGTATGCCAAGCTTCTGAAGACTGATGCTTTGTGCCATCTAAACCGTAAACTGCCGCGCATAACCATGATCATCCAGAGCACAGCGTAGGCTAAGCTTCTGAAGACCTGTGCCACATGACCCAGTGACCCCCTGAGCCTAAAGGGGTACCTGCCAAGCTGAACTTCTGAAAATTGACACTTAGTGCTACTCGGACCATGACCTGCTGAGAAGAGTATCTACAATGGTCCTGTATCTGCACTCTGATGGTCGCCATGAGGCGGCTCCGGACGCTGCCAGCGATGGGATGTGGAAATACCTGTGCTGCCATAAACGAGACACCGCTCATATATTCTCCTGTAAGTATCCTCCATCTGCAGAGATCTGGTGTGAATGGACACGTCCGTACCTTCTCCGGTTCTCTGTAGTCTAACTGCTGATCTTGCTGGGTTTTTATTGAGAACCGGTCTGAGGAAAATGGATTTCATAGTTTGGCTAATTTAGTATTACTGATGAAGGACGCGGTGCCTTCAAGTACTGTAGGGTTGCAGTGCTGTGTACCTGCGCTGTGGTATCTGGAGGTGCCTAGAAACTTATAGGGTGTAGCCAGGTCTGTACCCCTGACTGGCAGGCCTTTTGTATAAGATACCTCGGAGGGGGCATTTACTATTCCAGTACGATAAGGGGGCCTTGTCAAAACGGGTATTTCCACAGCTCATTATCACTTACCTAAGAGGGTGCGCCTGTGTAAATTGCAGGATTAGAGCTGTGTACACAGGTGTGAACGGGCACAGGAGGCCATCATGCTGGTGCAGGGGAAGCGGAATACAATCTATACTACTTACCAGGTTGTATACTAATCTAATGCCACAATGTATCATTCGCTGCATTCCATTTCAAATGTTGCAGTGTGGGCTCATGCCTATGAGCCATAAGGGCTCCGTGCCCATATTGTGGACTGCAAACAGCTGGGCGCGCAGCATAAGGGCACCGGCCATGTGCACTCTGGGCTGCGGATGCGGCCCCTGACCTTGACTTGAATGGGTCTGCGATCTGCAAGATGAGGCAAAAGAGAAGACATCGGAAGCCCACATAAAAACTACAAAGCGCTTTCGAGTCCGTGCCTCCGCACCGCAAAAGATAAGCTGTGTCTTGCAGATTGCGGACTCGTTCAGGTCAGTGGGGCTTCATCCACAGCACGGAGTGACACGGCCAGTGCCCGTGCATTGCAGACCATTATTTGCGGGCATGGAGCCCTGTTTTTTTTTGTGGTCTGCAAACTACGCACATTGTGCGTTCCGCATTTTGTGGAACGGAATGGCCAGCCCCTAATAGAACAGTCCTAAGATGGAAAAGAATAGGGCATTTATAATAATAATAATAATAATAATGATAATAATAATAAATAATATTTTATTTTTTTGCGTTGCAGTGGATGTGGACACAACAGCGTGTGCTGTCTGCATCTTTTGCAGCCCTGTTGAAGCGAATGAGTCCGCATCTGACCCGCAAAATATGTGGATCTGATGCGGCCCAAAAAAATGTTTGTATGCATGAGCCTCTCTGTATTTGTACCTCTGGTAGTCCGGGTCACACAGGTGCACAGCCTCGTGTGATGAGCCATGCACGGCCTCTAGGACCCCCCCATCACTATAGAGATATGCATGGCATTCATACTGCTTTTCCTGCGCTTGACTGAAAGTGCGGCTGTGTTGTGGATTTTTTTTTTTCCTGCAAGAAAGACTGCAAGAGCCCCATCCCCTTTTATTCTGTAAATAATGGCCCAAAATCTGAGTGACAGATTCCCTTTTAAGGACTGAGCGATTTTATATTTTTGTAATTTTAGTTTTTTGCACTGTGCCGGAGCCATAACTTTTTTTTTTTTTACTGTATTTTTCCATTCACATAGCTGTATGAGGGTTTTTTTTTTTCTTTTTGCGGGACAAGTTTTCTTTTCTATTGGTAGCATTTACTATTACATACAATGCAGTGGGAAGCTGGAAAAAAAATTCCGGATCTGGTGGAATTAGGGGAAGAGAATTTTTAATTTTGCCATAGTATTTATGGTGTTCCCTATGTGGTAAAACTGACCTGCTACTTTCATTCTCCGCGATGCCAATTTTATATTGTTTGTTGTGTTTTTAATACATAAATAAGCTTTTGGGTAAAATACATTTTTTCTTTGCCTCGCTTTATTCTGACCCCCTATAACTTTTTTTTTATTTTTTATATAGATTTCCATAATTTCAATCTGCCGAGCTATGTGGGGTTCATTTTAGCAAGGCAATCTGTAGTATTTATTGATGCCAGTTTTTAGTGTGCAACTTTATCACTTTTTATTCAAATTCTTGAGGTAGAAAGGAGCGATAAAGCAAATCTGCCATCACTGTACGGGATAAATACATGTATATTTTAATAGTTCAGGTGGTTGTGGGACACAGCGATGCCTATATTTTTTTTTAATACTGGGAAATGGGATGATTTGAATTTCTTTCTTTTTATTATGTTTTAATATTTGTAAAAACTTTTACTTTTTAAACTTTTTTTTTTTTTGCAATCATCTGATCATGTCTCTAGTTAGCCTGCAATGGAGAGAGCCATTTGGTTGCTGTGGTGGGCCTCAGATCCTTAAGAGGGACAGAGGCTGCCACAGCAACCAAATGGCTCCCTAGATCTTGGCATGAGCGAGCCGTTCAGGCCCCAGGAGCACAGCTCTGAGTTTCACCGCCCAGATGCCATGATCAGTTGACTACTGCATCTGAGTGGTTAAACGTCCATGATTGGCGATACTGCTGATCAGACATTACCAATGGGTGCATGATTAAACTCTGGATTTCCTCTAGACATGTACACCAGTTGTCCTTAAGTCTCCAGGCTACAGATATTAATGACCTAACCTCGGGATAGCAGGTCGTGGGAGATCATCTGTTTGGGCCAGTCATGGCGCCAGAAACTATACAGTGTACGGGACGAAGCAGACGGCTTCATACAGTGTGTAGTTTCTAGCGCTGATGTTCTGCAGCTCACATTCACTTGAATAACAGCTGAGCTGCAGTACCGGGAACGGCCACTACACGGCGTGCTGAGCCTTCTGCTTCCAACTCTATACACTATATAGTGTACACCCCCGTGGCTGCCCCACACAAATGATTGCCGGGGGGTGCCTAGTGTTGGACCCCCACCATTCGGCTATAGATCTATTCTGAGGATAGGTCATCGATGTATGTAGTCCTCACAACCCATTTAAGGGTATGTGTTAGTTACCTACCGATTTTTGATGGAGGATTTACTGCAAATTTATCCTGTTTACTGCGGCAAATCCTGCATGGTGGAAATTTGCAGTGTAAATCCGCAACAGCAAAAAAAAAAAGACATGCCACAGATTTAAAATATTCACTGGAGTCGGTTTACGGATTTAACAGATTTTTTTTCCACACCAAGTGGATGAGATTTACTGAATTCCCTAACATAACCGCCACGTGTGAACATGGCCTAAAGATGTCAGAAGGCTCCCCCTTGACAGTCAGTTGTTTACAAAGTGATCTGTGATCTGTGCAGTTTCTCTGCAGCGCCTCCACAGGGGAAATAAAGCATTACAGTGTCCATTCACATCAATGGGATGTCTCTGTAAGGCTGTGCTCCGCGGAGACGCGCTCTGTAACACTGGCTGTGCTCTAAAGATCCTGTGGATTCCCCCCCCCCCTCCCCCCTATTGGCTTCTTCATAGGGTTATAAAAATTAGTCTTCTACATTGGACAACCCGGTGGTCGAAGAGCTAAATAAATTTTTGGGGGAAAAAAAAAAACACCCGTCACCTGTTCGGAGCCTCCTGGCTCCCATCTCCGACGGACTGCCCGCCGTTCGGTGGCCTCATTGGTGACATGTGGAAGAACGGCATGGGACCACACCTATTTTATTTTAGGCGTTGGACAACCCCTTTAAGTTGTCTGCATTTACCTGAGCATCTGGCAGGGTCTGTGTCCTGCATGTCTCCTACCACCTCAATCCTGGTTCTGTGTAGAGCAATCGTGTCGCCCCCTCAGAGGAAGCGTCCGTTGGTTACATGTTGTCTCGTCTGTACACTTGTGTGTATATCTTTTCTCCTCTTTGGACGCTCAGTTTTTTCCTCTGATGTTTCTTTTTTTTTCTTTTTTATGCTCAGTGTTATTTTTAGGTGAGTGACCTCCCTGTTCTGTTAGCCTCTTTTAGCTGCTGCCCCGAGGCGTGCGTCCAGTCCTTGTGTCCTGTCGGTGCCTTGTAGATCTCCGCTTTCTGTACAGTCTTCTTGTTTTTGTACCCCCCCCCCCTACCCCATGATGGCAGACGCGTAGCTTTGTTTTGATTTTTCTCTTAATCTTCCTCTGTTTCTTCTTTCTAAGGTCCGACGTTGTCCCGGCAGAATTCCCATATCCCCCTACAAGTACAAAATGGCCCGTCACAGGAGGAGCTGGACATTCAGCGGAGGTACCAAGCACTTTTTTTATGATGGATGTGTAGACTTATGCAACAGTTTTTATTATTATTTTTTTATTTCTGTAATAAAACAACTTTGCAACTAGCCAAGAAATAAAGGAGACCTAAGAGCAGGGATCAGCAACCTCCGGCACTCCAGCTGTTCTCAAACTACAATTCCCAGAATCCTCCTTTCACTTCTATGGGAGTTGAAAGAGCAGCCCTTGCATGCTGGGAGTTGTAGTTTCACAGCAGATGGAGTGCCGAAGGTTGCTGATTCCAGCCTTAGAGAAGCATAGGGGCATCTCGCTAGGATTTGCCACCAATGTCGGGTGCGGGTACCAGTCCTCTACAATGGGGCTCCCAAACTGAATGAGGGCGCACCGCACAAACGTGGCCATCCTCCGTTCACTTCTATGGGAGTGCAGACTTGGCTGTTTCCGGAACTCCCAGAGAGGTTCTGGCCCGGTGCACTCTGCACACCTCTCAAGGAATTCGGGAAATGGCAGAGCGCACTCGCTCGGCTCTTTTTGGAACTCCCATAGAAGTGAATAGAGAGCGCACGGCGCGGGTGCTCTGCGCTCTCCTTCGCATTGGGGACTTCATTCTATCAGTAGACATAGGTGTATATGCCACCAAAGTGTGAGATGGGCCAACTCCATAACTGGTTCTGGTTAGGGGTATTTTGGAACTTCAGGACTATACACAGGTTCAGCGGTTTAAAGGGAAATGTGTGTTTTTATTTTTTTTGTTTGTTTTTTTGTTTTGTTTTTAGCAAAAAACCTCTGGTGGACTAGAGCAGTAAAAAATATTTTTTATATTTAATTCTCCGAAATTTTTTATTTTTATTTGCAACACTTTACATAAAATACAAAACGGCTTTACTTTTTTTGATTGGGCTGGTTTCCTAATTTTTGCATATTTTGGTTTCTTATACACAACTTACGGATTTTTGAAGGACTTGTATCCATAGTTTTGTTTGTGGTCTACGGCAGATGATTATTAATACCTGTATGACGGCAGTTGGTGGGGAGGGGGGAATATTTTGTGTATTTGATTTCATTCATTTTTGTTTTACTTTTATTTTCTTTTATTCTTAGTCTGTCCCTTTAGGGCAGGTCTGTCTCAGGATAGGTCATCAGTGTCATATCTGCAAGGGTGCGACGCCCCGGACCCCCGCCGATCAGCTGTTAGAAGAGGTCTTGAGCGCCAAAGCCACTTCCTCTGTTCAAGAGGCGTGGTGCACGAGTCCGAGACAATCATCCCAGTTGTATAGATAAAGAAGACCGGCATTCACTTTATCTTCTGCTGTTTAAATCTCTTTATTCGTCACATGTGAGATATTCTGTGACGCGCGTTTTGGCTTGTATGTTAGATGTGTATCTGTTTGAGAAAGGCTCGTATTGGAGCCGAAACGCGCGTCACAGAATATCTCATATGTGACGAATAAAGAGATTTAACCAGCAGAAGATAAAGTGAGTGCCGGTATTTGTCACTCTACATCGGTCACATGGCCTAGTTGCAGCTCATCCCCTTTCAAGTCAAGGGGCGGAGCTGCAATACCGAGCACTGCCACTATGCAATGTACGGCACTGTCCTTGGAAGACTGCGGGTACTGTGCATCGCTCGCCACTCTAAGGAGCACCGCGACTCCCTGAAACAGCTGATTAGTGGGCATGCAGGTGTTCTGCCAAATCTCTCTACCTTGCCAAAAGTCTATTCCGGAAGTGACGTGGCCACACCGGAAGTGACAAGGCTGCCAAGGAATCAGCTGGAGGAGGGTGTGTGCTACGCAAGCGCACATCCACCGGCTTAGCAAAGAATTATTGCAGAGCCGCAATAGAAGTACTTCGTACACCGCGCGTGCGCACTTAGGGGTATAGAGATTTTGCAGAGCAAAATGTTTAATCAGATCTCCCTACCCCTGAGTGCGCACGCGCCCACAAATCATCAGTTGCAGTTCATCATTACCGCAGAGCTAAGTGCTGGATACCGAGCTCACCACATAGTAGAGCTGAACTGCAACTGATGATTTGTGGGCGCGTGCGCACACCCTCCTCCAGCTGATTCCTTGGCGGCCTCGTCACTTCCGGTATAGAGATTTGGCAGAACATCGGGACTTAGACGACCCCCCCCCCAGATATCATAATGATGTCCTACCCTGAGGATAAGTCAACTTTATCTTTTCCAAGATAACCCCTTTAATGTAAACAATGGAAATCAGACATCATATAGTACATGACGATCTCTTTCTAGCAAAGCCAGAACCATGTTATCCCTCTCCCTCTGCACTTTGATTGACAGGGCCGGGCGTGATGAGGTTTACACTGGCAGGCCCCGTCAATCAAATAGGGCTACGGCTAACGATTGATTAACTTATTTGAATAATCGATTGGTTGTCGATAATTTCATCAATTAATTGATCGGGGAATAACACCAAAATGACAAAAAAAAGGGGGTTTATATGATTTTACTTGAAAAATTATGATGTTCAAAGGCCATATTAAAACAAATTGTGGGTGGCACTGTTATGGGAGGGGGGGGGGGGGGATCTGTGGATGGCACTGTTATGGGAGGGGGGGGGGGGGATCTGTGGATGACGCACTGTTATGGGGAGGGGGACCTGTGGATGACGCACTGTTATGGGGAGGGGGACCTGTGGATGACGCACTGTTATGGGGAGGGGGACCTGTGGATGACGCACTGTTATGGGGAGGGGGACCTGTGGATGACGCACTGTTATGGGGAGGGGGACCTGTGGATGACGCACTGTTATGGGGAGGGGGACCTGTGGATGACGCACTGTTATGGGGAGGGGGACCTGTGGATGACGCACTGTTATGGGGAGGGGGACCTGTGGATGACGCACTGTTATGGGGAGGGGGACCTGTGGATGACGCACTGTTATGGGGAGGGGGACCTGTGGATGACGCACTGTTATGGGGAGGGGGACCTGTGGATGACGCACTGTTATGGGGAGGGGGACCTGTGGATGACACTATGTAGTATCTTATGCTATATGTGCCATCCACAGATCCCCCTCCTCCCCATAACGGTGCCATCCACAGGTACAAAACTGCTGACAGATGCCCTTTAAACATTTATGGTATAGCCACTGGGTATACTGGCTTGTAATATGTCCTCGTTAGGCGGCCGTATTGAGACTGACAGTGCGGTTTGGTACTGGTTTTAGGACCCTGTGACTGGAGTCTCAATATCATATCTTTTACTTAAACCAGATGTTTAACCCTTTAATAGGGCAGGTATTTTGGAAGCACCGAGGCCCAGACACTGCTTAGGTAATTGTACACAGGTGTTGGGTCATCTCAGTGCCAGCGCTTCAGATACGGGCGGCTGGTGGTGGGCACCTCTTCACATGTCCTTGTTTAACAGGCAGAGAAAGGTCAGAGCGTCCGCAGCACATTCCACATTCAGTAGGAAGGAAATATAAATAGCAGATCCTTTACCCGGAAGAAGCCTTAAAGTGAACGTCCCCCGTTATAACGCCGGGTTGACGGCGTCCTCAGAGCCGACCAGAAATGACCCTCGTAGGGGGAGGGGGCTTGCAGCGTTTTGGTGTCCACCTGGCTATGCGGAGCCGAACGGATCTGTCCTGACTTACAATGTAAATCAATAGGGGCGGATCCGTTTTCACTGACACAATATGGTGCAATTGAAAACTGATCCATCATCCATTGACTTTTAATGTAAGTCAGGACGGATCCGTTTTGACTTTGTTCTTCATAATGCAAACGGATCTGTTCTAAACGGATACAATCGTTTGCATTATAGGTGCGGATCCGTCTGTGCAGATACCAGACGGATCCGCACCTAACGCAGGTGTGAAAGTAGCCTTAGTGAGGAGTGGGTTAGGGTACTTTCACACTAGCGTTATTCTTTTCCGGCACTGAGCGGCTCTATACCGGAAAAGAACTGATCAGTTTTATCCTGATGCATTCTGAATGGAGAGCAATCCGTTCAGGATGTCTTCAGTTCAGTCTTTTTGACTTTTTTCAGGATGGAGATATTACGGCAGCATGCTGCGATTTTATCTCCGTTATCTTGCCAGATCCAGAATTTCTTCCCATTGGCATGCATTAATGTCGGATCCGGCCCCTAGTGTTCCGGAAAAACTGATCCAGCATTGCCGTCTGAAAAAAAAAATGTGAGAAAAATAAATGCCGGATCCTTTTTTTTTTTTTTCGGATGACACCGGAGAGACGGATCCGGCATTTCAATGCATTTGTCAGACGGATCAGGATCCTGATCCGTCTGACAAATGCCATCGGTTTGCATGCGTTTTGACGGATCCGGCCGTAATCCTCTACCGCAAGTGTGAAAGTAGCCTTAGCAAGTACTGAGTGGGTAGGTTAGGAGTAGTGTTGAGCGAACTTGTGTTTTAAAGTTCGGTGTCTAAAGTTCGAGTTCAGGTTATCGAAGTATCCCGTTATGGTCCGTGGTAGTGGAATCCATAATGCGATTCTTCGATAACCCGAACTTAAAACACAAGTTCGCTCAACACTAGTTAGGAGGTGATGGGTGGGGTAGTGTACTGATTGGATGGTAGTTTAGCAAGTAGTTGATGGATGGGTTTTCCAGTAGTTTGTGAGTAAAAGGGCAGCAGTTTAGTTGATTAGTTAGAATTTTACGAATGTGCATTTTGAGAAAGCAGAGTTATGGGTGATTGTAACATGATGGAGAGAATGAGGAGACGCAGTGAGACGACGACACACGGACTCTGTAGCCTTCATCATCACACAGAGACAACATGGCAGACTTCTGTCCCCTCTGAAGCTCTGCGATCCACACGTGGTGTTGTCAGCAGATGGTCTGGTAGATATTTCCGGGGCTCGCTCTGTAACGGATTATTTTTAGCTCCGGAGTCTTCCTCGCTCCCGGCTTTCATGGGCCTCCCTCATTGCACAAGAGGAGAAGCCGAGCAATGTCTTCTGATGTCACCTCCAGGATTAAAGTTTGGCGTCACTTGTTGTCAGCCCCCCTTCATACAGCAGTGTCAGATGCATTATCTAGATCCCAGTACATAGTAAGCCTGGCCTCAGGGTGACTCAGAGCTGCGCTCCCCTCCCTGCACCCGTGAGCGCCGCTCGCACTATTTATAGTGGGGGAGTCACAGCGAAGGCAAAACTTATTAGAAGGTGATGAGCGGCACAAGGCAAGAATCATGAAGCCCTATGGTTGTTATATAGTACTCCAGGGTGGTGGAAATGGACCAAACGTGGATCGCTTCCTCCTGTAAGTACTCCGAGCAAGGGCCTGACCCCTGAAATGGGGCGTCATGGGGGTGGCAGAGCATTCAAGGTTCAGTTCAGGCCTGTTTCAGATCGGTAGCTCACCCAGCACTGCTATGTCTGTTAGGAGAATGGATTTTCTAGAGGTTGGCTGTCCGGGTAAATTCTTCTACATACAAAATGGGTTGTGGGTTTTTATTGTAACGTCATATAGTGAAGCATCCAGGTACTTGTTATGGTTCTGTAGTGTCTGCTTTGACTTCTTCCAGTTGTATGTGGTCTTCTATGTAGCCACCAGCAGATGTGTCGCCTTGAATATGTAGATGTCCGGTGCATGTTTTGTCCACTTCAGCCATGCCAGTTGCTATCAGTCGTAAAGTCAATCGGTCTCCATTCAGCGTAGAAGGGAAGGTATTGAAACGCTGAGGCTCGGCCATGACACGAGCTCATAGGAAGGGATTGCCGAGGATTAAAGCATGTGTTGGGGACATGTCTCTGGACTCGCTGCCCGTATATGAACTTCATGGCTTGGCTGAGCAACCACCAGGTGTGGGCTGAAGTGGTGTAAAGAGCACCATTGGAATATTCAAAATCCGCCTACAAAATTCAGCGTGGAATCCGCATGGGTTTTATTTTTTAGTGTTTTTTTTTTACGCTTTTTTTTATTTTATTTATAACCAATTGGTGTCATAAATCATAAGCTGCATTTTCAGCTTATGGTTTTTGGCACGGATACGCTCCAAAAACCTTGCAGAAAACGCGTGGCCATGTAAAGAGCGTTTTTGACGCTTTCCAGCTGCATGTCTATGGGAGGAACAGCTGTCATGTAAAGGGCTCCACGTTTCTAGGACGTCACTGCCGCGGCCCTGTAACAAGTCTAGTGGAAAGTCTTTCCAAAAATGGGGGAGGTTGTTGTATTAGGATACTGGAAGCCAACTCCACGCTCACGGGTTTGGAATTAAATGTTGAGCTTGCATCTATGGAGGCGATGTTTGGCCGTCTATGTATTTCTGCCTGTGCCAAGCACGGCTTTTCGTTCTCTGACAATGGTAACTGATTGGTTTTCTTCTTAAATATTAATGTCCTCTGAGCGGAGCATTTACCCGGTCACCATGGTTTCTTTTATCCCCCCTGTAACGCCACTTCTTTTTTACCGTGTCTAGGCAGCTGCAGGAGCAGCAACGACAGAAGGAGCTGGAGCGGGAAAGGCTGGAACGAGATCGCATGGAGAGAGAACGCATGGAGAGAGAACGCATGGAACGGGAGAGGCTCGAGAGGGAGAGATTGGAAAGGGAGCGCCTCGAGAGGGAGAGATTGGAAAGGGAGCGCCTAGAACGCGAACGCCTGGAGCGTGAGCGCCTAGAGCAAGAGCAGCTGGAAAGAGAGCGCGAGAGGCAGGAGAGAGAACATCAGGAGCAACTGGAGCGCGAGCTTCAAGAACAAGAAAGGCTGGAGCAAGAGCAACAAGAGGCAACGACGTTACAGGAGCAATTGGAGAAGGAGCACCAGAAGTGGGAGCGCGAGAGAAGGGCATCTAACACGGGTAAGAAATACTCCACTCAGGTACTTACCAACACTCACCCTTACACCAATATGCCATGCAATAACAGAGACGTCACCTCACTGTAATACAACCACATGCGGACTGATCCCAAAAGTCTGGTATCTGCAAATTTACCTCTGGTGGCTAACTTTTTGGGCGTTTTCTAATGCCCCAGGAGTGATTGTTCTCCTGCAGTCGACACTACTTGTAGGCTAGCGATTATGTGTAGATGGTAGGAGAATTGTAGATCCTCCTGCTCTGCATGAAATTTAATTTGGTAGAGGCTTCCAGTTTGTCGGTGTCTGAGTAAAGTTAAAGTGGTTGTTCAGATGTTCCAAATTTTCAAAAAAAGGGTCAGAATTGCTGAAAATATTTATACATTGCCGAACCTCACTACTCCCGGTCTGATGCTCCCCAGGTCCTCCGATGGTCTTTCTACTTCCTGTTTCTTTGACGAAGGAAATGTGACTTCTCGGCCAATCATTGGCCACGTTGGTGACCTGCCATGACCAGTGATTGGCTGGGGTCATACCTATTGAACCAAAAAGTAGACACCAGCCGAGGACCTGAGAGTTGTTGGAAAGGGAGCAGCAGAACTTCGCTCTGCTATTTTCTGCAAAATCTACCCTTTTTTTTTTTATGATTATCCCTGGTCTTATTCCTCACCAATGATGGATCCGAGGAGGGATCTCGTTATTGTTTCCGCCTTTAAAGGCTATGGAAACCCTTCTGCCCATTTTTTTAAATTATTATTGCATTTTACTTATTTTTGGCCAAGTCATTTTTGCAATTGGTCTTAACGATTTTCAGCAATTTGTGATACAGGGGTTAAAATTTCAGTCCATTTGCAGACCGTCACTTTCTGCTTACTCTCTCCTGTCAGACAATGGCTCATGTTGAGTCCTAGTCTCTGATCTCCTCACCTTATAAACACCCATTTATAGCTAAATTGTTATCAGATTGGTATGGCTATGGCATAAAATGAGTGTCTCTGAGGTGAGAAGATCAGAGATATGAGCCGTCATCTGATAGGACTCCGAAAACAGAAAGTGACTGCAGAATATTGTAAGGTCTTTCGGGCAGGGTCCTCACCCCCTCAGTACCAATCTGTTAATAGTTTCTTGTATTTTTATGTTGTGTGTTGCCCCCGCCTGATGTACAGCGCCAGGAAATTAAAGGCGCTTTCAAAAAAATAATAATAAAACTGAGATTTAAGCCCTGAAAATTTTTAATAAAGACCAATTGCAAAAATGATTTTTTTTAGCCCTAAATAAGAAGAATGCAATCATTTAAAAAAAATTGGCCCTGAAGGTGTTCATAGCCTTTAAGGAAGCTCCATGCCAACTTCAGCAAAATCCTGAGCCCATTTGACACATTTAGACTGGAATGACACATCCCGGTGACATTTCCTTGCCCTAACCGTGATCTTAATCTCTTGGTGGTAGCTTTAAAATTTAAGCGTAGATGCCCTGCGCCAATTATTACCCTCTGTTTGACTTTTTGAGACCTTCCTCTGTCGCAAGAATACAAGATGGAAAATAATTGCAACGAGCTAAGACTCTGCACCGCTGCCAGCATCATGGGTTGAGTAAGGGGATAACCCACTAAAATTAAATATTGGGTAGATTTTCGAGCGTCCATTGCACGCCGGTGGACGATTATGATGTGTGGTGGTGTTGGGGGTGATATCTCTGTTAATGCAGTAACCGATCTAATCTTCTTATACTAACAGTAGATCTCATTGATGCACTTTCTTTGAATGCTGGTTTGGTTGCTTCATTAGCTCCTTTTTTTTCTCTCCTTTTTTTTTTTTGTCCTGTCTGTTGCCGCTTTTTTTGTCGTCCTCACATTCTCACTCCAGACTCATCTTACGACAATTCATTGTATAACTCTCAGCATCCAGACTACCCGACCTGTCGGCCTCACTCATCATCTCCCATATCTTACGCTAAAGCCATTTCCCTCCCAGCCTCTTCTATATGTACAGACTCCATCGCCGACTACGTCATTGTCACCTCCCAGGCCATTAATTCGACGCCGCCGACACCGCCCCTCCGTCACTCGGCGTCGCGTTTTGCCACATCTCTGGGTTCCGCCTTCCATCCCGTCCTCCCCCATTATGCAACGGTTCCGAGACCTATAAATAAGATCGCCAAACCTCCTTCTCCAGTCAACCCTGCACCGCCACCACCTCCTGTTAAACCTATCTCCTGGTCTGCTTCTAATTTTGCTCCACTTCCTCCATCCCCTCCTGTCATGATCAGCAGCCCTCCTGGCAAGGCTACTGGCCCTAGGGCGGTCCACCTGGTGTCTGCATCCCAGCTCGCTCTCCTCTCCAATGCACCCAATGGTCATGCTGATACGTCTTCATATGAAATGTCATGCACTCCTGCTCCACCTCCTGCTCCACCTTTACCATTGTTTCCACCTTTCTCACTGTCCTCATCTCAAGCCACCACTCCTTCTTCTCCAAGCACTCCTCTTGTCTCAGCACCTTCATCCCAGCCTAGTGTTCTGCCTTCTCCTGCAGCTTCTCCTGCCTCTGTTGAGAACTCTTTAATCTCTGTGCTGGGAGACGCCTGTGCTTCTCAGCCAGACTTGACCACAACCTCTCAGCTGATTGACCCTGCGTCCCATCCGGGTAAGGCTTCCTGTCACTGCCAATAACTGACTAACCTTTGACATGCATTCGTAAGGCTTGTGTTCTAACCTAGGGTTGGTCGGAAAGTGTGCCCCTAGGCCTGCACGAGATTGGAGAATATACATTTTCGTGACTTCTCCTGGTTGACACACACATGGTCCTCCTGGAGTCAGACATACCTGATGGGCCCATCTAGTTTCTTGCTTGTGTCAGAGGCGTACAGTGGTGTACATACAGATATTATACTGTGCAGTGCCCCCCTTTTTTGGGGGGATCGGGGTATGTTCCCACAGGGCAGTACGTTGCATACTTTTCACTGCAGAATTGCAGTCGGAAAGCCTGCAGCATGTGTCATAACAAAGAAGAAAGTCTGGTGCCACGTTAGCCAGTAGAAGTGAACTAGGAGTCTCACAGGTGTGATGCCTTTTAATGGCTAACAAAAATGGAAGCCGTGATGTTACCAAGCTTTCCAGACAACTCTGGTCTCTTCCTCAGGCATAATATCATTTTAAAGGGGTTCTACAGGCTTTTAATATTGATGACCTATCCTCAGGCTAGGTCATCAATATCAGATCGGTGGGACTCCGACACCTGGCACCGATCAGCTGTGTGTCAGCTCCTATGTCTATGGCGAGCAGGAAGGGAGACGGTAGTGCGCGCCCTTTTCCTTCGACGCCCGGCAACCCCGCTGATCAGCTGTACGGAGTCCCACCATCCTGAGGATAGGTCATCAATATTAAAAAAGGAAACAAAGGATAAACCCAGGGTGTCCCTAAAAGAGGGGGAAGGGCAAGAACACAGTGTTCACCCAGTACACCCCCAGTGGGGACACTCAAAAATGAAACTCGGCAAAAAGCTCCCGAGCTATAAACAGAAACAAAGGAATCGGAGCTCATAGTACCAAAAAATAGTATATAATTTATTGAAGCATGATAAAATAACATGGATAAAACACATGAATAAATGATGCCATAAACGAGATTTAGAAGCGGAGGACAGAAAAAGGAAAAGACGCCACCCTGGGGGCACAAGCACACGGATCCAAAAGACACGGTACAAAAAAACGTAAAGTACATGAATATCAAATAAGGAGTCAATGCTCAGAGTCATGTACAGTGTGCAGCTGATATATAGTACCTGGTGAGTCACCTGTCGAACGCTAAAACACCTCTGTGTATGTAGTGTAATCTAGTCATTGGTGTGCAGACAGCCCATGCAGTATAGAGCTGTACTGCAGACCAATGAAAAAAGGGAAAAAATGACAGTAATGACAATGGCCAGAGGGAAACAGCAGGAGACAGGAACTCACCAAGGATAGGAGCCGTGTGCCAGGACGACCAGGGTGGCGCTACCCCAACGCGCGTTTCGGCGTACCTTCGTCGGGGGGTGACGAAGGTACGCGCGTTTCGGCGTACCTTCGTCACCCCCCGACGAAGGTACGCCGAAACGCGCGTTGGGGTAGCGCCACCCTGGTCGTCCTGGCACACGGCTCCTATCCTTGGTGAGTTCCTGTCTCCTGCTGTTTCCCTCTGGCCATTGTCATTACTGTCATTTTTTCCCTTTTTTCATTGGTCTGCAGTACAGCTCTATACTGCATGGGCTGTCTGCACACCAATGACTAGATTACTCTACATACACAGAGGTGTTTTAGCGTTCGACAGGTGACTCACCAGGTACTATATATCAGCTGCACACTGTACATGACTCTGAGCATTGACTCCTTATTTGATATTCATGTACTTTACGTTTTTTTGTACCGTGTCTTTTGGATCCGTGTGCTTGTGCCCCCAGGGTGGCGTCTTTTCCTTTTTCTGTCCTCCGCTTCTAAATCTCGTTTATGGCATCATTTATTCATGTGTTTTATCCATGTTATTTTATCATGCTTCAATAAATTATATACTATTTTTTGGTACTATGAGCTCCGATTCCTTTGTTTCCATCAATATTAAAAGCCCGGAGAACACCTTTACCCTAAGTTCACACCTGAGCGTTTTACAGCGCCTTCCTACGCGCTGTAAAACGCTCAACACGGAGAAACCAATGCTTCCCTATGGGAATGGTTCTCACCTGTGCGTTTTACAGCGCGTACGATCGCGCTGTAAAACGCCTGACGCTCAAACAAGTTCTTGAGCTTTTTTTGGGGCGTTTGTCGCGCCTTCCCGCACATAGATATTCGGGAACGCGCGACAATGTGTGCACGCCTGTCTCTGTATGCGCGATTGTAAACGCCCGTACAATCGCGCATACAGAGCGCTCGTTTCAGAACGCTCAGGTCTGAACCCAGGGTTATGCTTGTGGAGGGAGAGAACGGAGTTGTCTCGAAAGCTTGCTATGTTATATCATTTTGTTAGAAATTAAAAGGTATCAAAACTGCAGGACTCTTATTTTGTTTCTCTCGTAGAAAAGTGGATACGTTTACAAATCGAGAGAAAAAGAAACCTGCATTGACCCGTGGTGCAGATTTAAAACCCACAGCGTGTTTGTGGGTGAATTCCACATCAAAATCTGACACAGATTAACTCTTGCAGAGTTTGAGGTGGATCTGTAGCATTGTGAAATCTGTTTTGCTACAGCACATTTAGTGTAAAAAAAAACAAAAAGGTACGCGGACCCGCTGGCCCAGCATGTGGCAGACTAACGTCTTTAGGCTCCATTCACACGTCCGTATAATGGGTCCGCATCCGCTCCGCAAATTGCGGAACTGGTGCGGACCCATTCATTCTCTACAGGGACGGAATTGATGCGCACTGTGCTCTCCGCATTTCTGGAGCGCGCCCCCGATCTTCCGGTCTACGGCTCTGGAAAAAAAAAAATAGAACCTGTCCTATTATTGTCCACTCAAAAATGGGCCGTTCTATGGAGGTGTCGGCTGGGTGTATTGCGTCTGCAAGGTCTTAGATGTCTACTCTGATGTACTACCTAGTGTAAATGCTACATGTCCCACAATGCATTACAGCAGAGCATACTCGATGGAGACCACCGCCCCACATGGGACAGTAGTCAGGTCTATACAGTCTCTGGATAGAACAGCTCTGATTAGATGCACATTAGCTAATTCTCTCCATTATGAACATGTGACAATGTTTCGGTACTATAGTCCTTCTGCAGGTCCTGCAGACTTTTTCCTCTAGTCCATGGGATTAGCGTGCTGTCAAGTAGAACATTCATGTTAGTGGCAGAATGGACCAAATTAGACTGTTTTTTCACCTAATGTATAAATTTGGTCATGTATTTAAAGGGGTGTCCCACAAATGACATTTATGACCTCTCCACAAGATAGATGATAAATGTATGACCGCCGGGACTCCCCTCCATTGCTAGATTGAGCAGTGCCTAGTGGTGGAGGATGCGGGCTGGCGTCCCTTTCCAAGTCTATAGGGATGATCTAGTAGTTGTAGGGGGTCGTCTGGTGATCATACCTTCATCTCCTCTCCTGTGAATAGGTGATGGGTGTCGTTTGTGGGCCACCCCCTTTAGTAGATCAGGACTTAGAGCTGTTTGTCAGTTTTGATTACTTGCTCTTTACATCTTGGTAGATATCCATGTGGCATCCATAGTTGCAGCAGGAAGTGCCGCCATGTTGCACGTCGAAATGGTAAAACAGTCCTGAATTAAGATCAAGCAGGCTAAAAAAAAGAGTTGCCATGATCGTAATTTATAAGTGAAAAGCAATATGGCTGCATTTCCTGCTAATATACTGATGTATGGCCAGGTTTTACATTTTGGGTGAGAATTTCTTGCAATTTCCTTGGTTGAGCAGCAAAGGACAAAAAACACATTGTATCGTATCCCCGTCTATAGGCAAGTTAGTCCTAAGGAACAAACCCACAGCTGCAACCATACTTGGCGGCGCTCAGATATGTGCAAATGTTAAAATTTTTGTTTTAAAAAAAATTGGTATTACATTTATGATAATTCAAAAAGTCTGCCTTTGCACAGATATCTTGGCACATGCAGCATTGCCTGTCTTATAGGAAGCTAGTGCCCTCTAGTGGCACTTTAGTATATCCTGTGCAGTGTGAACATCCAGCCTCATATGTTTTGGTCTAGTGCAGGGGTCAGCGACCGTAAACACTCCAGCTGTTGTGAAACTGCAATTCCCAGCATGCTCCATTCTTTCTATAAGATGTCTGAGAAGAGTAGAGGAAGTATGCATGCTGGGACTTGTAGTTTCACAACAGCTGGAGTGCCGGAGGTTGCCTACCCCTGGTCTAGTGTCAGTTCTGCTATGACGCTGGTGCATTATAGGGTCATCCTCTGTTATTGTGGTTCATCTGGTTGCATTTTTCTATTTACTTTAATTTTTGGCTAATTTTACTAACAGCATTCAACATTTTTTGTAATATGTGACTTTCCAAAAGTATAATTTATAGCGCCCATCAGTACTAAGTATCTTCTAGACTAGATCAGGATTTAGTGTTTATTTATTTTTTGTTGATACCAGTATTGTTTTTTTGACTTTTTTACTCCTGTTTCCTGTAGGTGTTGTCCCGGGACCACCAGCACCACCTCCCCCACCCCCTCTTCCTCTAGGTGCAAGTGTGTCTCAGTCAGCCCCTGCTCCACCACCTCCTTCTCCTCCTCCCCTCCCTCCATTATGGCATTCACCACCTCCTCCTCCTCCTCCTCCTGGACCGCCACCTCCTCCAGGACCTCCACCACCTGCACCTATGGCTGTGGCTCCTCCACCACCACCTGCACCTCCACTTCCATTCTCTGTGGCTTCCGCAAGTTCAGAAGAAAACCGTCCGTTATCGGGCTTGGCAGCTGCACTGGCTGGTGCCAGACTGAGGAAAGTTTCCCGGGTAAGAGAATTCTAAAATTTTTGCCATTTTCCAGATGGCTATGACAACTTGCCCAATATTGTGGAAGTCCATACAAACGCCTATAAAATTCACACGTAAAAGAACCTTTCAGGATTTTGACTGATGGGGAGCCACTACTAAGAAGTAACACTAGCGAGATGGTTCTAATTCTTGGGAGATACCTTTTTGCATATGGAAAAAATGTCATAACTAAATCCTAAGGGAAAAAAAAAAAAGTTAGAGTATATTTTCTATTAGAGATAGGCAGGTGTCTTGTCTGTGAAGGCAGCAAGTACTTACAGCACTACCTTTCAGAGGACTATGCAGCTGTTAATAGAGGGCAGTGTCTTTGGGAGACTAATCATGGCAGCTTTAGTCATTTCCATTCAACAGCAAGCCCTGGCTGCATCAAAGCAACTGTGCTGCACAGAGGTGGGCAAAATATTGAAAATATGTATTTTTTTTTTTAGCTATGGTGATGTTATTAATGAGCATTTTTTATTTTATTTTTTATTATACTTTAAAAGCCTTTTCAGATTTCAACATCCTGCTCACATTACATACTCATAACGGTCTAGATTTAGGGTTTTTCGGGGTGAAAGAAGGCAGTTTCTTTATTACTTATGACCAACACACTCCTTTCATGTCGCAGGCAGCACAGGTATTGCTAAAGAAGTTGTATACTGTGAGGACTAACAAACTGGTCCCTCTCTACCTCAGCTTCTTAGACTATTATATTGTGACCGCTGTTGCAAGAATTATCTATTATATTATCTTTAACATAGCCATGACGGATCCGTCATGAACACCATCGAAAGTCAATGGGGAACGGATCAGTTTTCTATTGTCAGAGAAAACTGATCTGTCCCCATTGACTTAGGCCTCATGCACACGGCCGTGGAACACTGACGTGAGCGGTCCTTGGTATCCCGGCCTGGCATCCTGCTTGACAGCAGGAGCGCACAGTGTCATTGGTTGACATATATGATCTATACGAGTGTATTACTGTACTGCAGCGGCGGCATGAAGCGCACGGCGTCATAGCAACCAATGTCAGCAGGATGCCAGGCCGGGACACCACGGACCACACACGTCCGTGTTCCACGGCCGTGTGCATGAGGCCTTACATGGTGTGTCAGGACAGATCCGTCTTGCTCCGCACCAAATCGCGAACAGAAAAACGCTGCTTTCAGCGTTATTCTGTCTGCGATGGTGACGCGACCAAACAGAACAGAACGCATTTTGGTGCATTCCGTTTCGTTCAGTTCAGTTTTGTCCCCATTGACAATGACTGGGGACAAAACGGAAGAGTTTTCGGTCATAGGATCTTAATAGTGGAATTGAAAACGTGAAAGTAGCCTAAACGGTGTACAAAATGTGTTTTTGATGTATATTAACATGACTAATTCTCTGTTTTCCAGACTGATGATATGTCAAATCAGAGCAGTGTAAGCTCTGCTGGAGCCAGTTCGGCCCCTCCCAAGACCGAAGCTAGTCGTGGGAATGGCCCTCTTCCAATGGTTGGGGGAGGTTTAATGGAAGAAATGAGTGCATTATTAGCAAGAAGGTGAGTTAATATTGATGACTTGTAGTGCAGTAGTCTTGAGAATTGTGGAGTTAATTTCCATGTATAGAAATCTTCAGTTGGAGATGAAGTCCTTTTCCTTGGTATTCCTTTCCACAGCACTCCCTGTCAGCATCAAAGCAACTGTGCTGCACAGAGATTGTTAAAATGTGGAAAAGGGGGGGGGGGGGGCAACATGGATAACCGTAGGGCCTCAAATTATCAACATTAATTGATGGCCCAGAGGATTCCAGTGACAACAGCAACACAGGATGATGGAGATCTACGGTTGTCACCTATTGAGAGCTGGGACTGTTATACAGCATTCTAGGCAAATACTGGTGAACGTTTTATACCACAGAAAGCTAAAGAAATTGCTCTGACACCGAACTGCATGATCATTTGTTAAGAATTAACGTGGAATACTAAGACAAACCACATGCCTCATGGAAGTACGACATAGGGGGAAGGGAGATTTTTTGGGCAAAGTGGTTAATGTATTGCTATCTATTTATGGCAGTGCTGTAAAACCTGTAGTAATACGTACAACTGCACTAACTGTCCCAACTAAAATGATTTTCCTTTACAATATGTAGAAGACGAATTGTAGAAAAAGCACCAACCATAGAACCTGATGCAAAAGAAGACAAGACGGTGAGTGGGGAGTGCAGAAATGTGCAAGTGTCTGAGTAGAAACCCTGAAACCGCCCCCCTTCATTTCATACCATATCTCAATACCCTGAGATGATCAGAAGTTCTGCAGCTTTTTAATATACTTTAATTCATCTCCATTCAGTTCCTGAGATCTCTGCTTGCAGTCAGCAAATGCAAACATTGATTTATTTTTTTTTCTGCAGTATATATATATTTTTTTTTTATAACTGTTGGCTTGTTTTCTGCTTTCAGCAGAATCTGAGCTGTTATTTATATTGACGTATTCTAACAACCCTTCAGTGAGCAGGTCTAGATTTTTTTTCATCCATTTACAGACAGCAAGCAGAGATGTTGAGACACACTTGTCTCCTGCCCCCTATGGTTATACACAGGTTTACACCTTTGGAGTATGTACATCTTTGCAAAAAAAAGTGTGTCCAGGGTTAAAACAAAATGGCCATTTTCTTCAAGAACTAGCACCACACCCCACAGTTAATGTATGGAATTACAGCTGCAGTACCGGACATAACCTATGGGGAGACGTGTCGCTGTGTCTGAATGGAAGCAGCCATGTTGTATTTTACAGCCCTTTAAACCTGCAAAATGTCTTAACGAAAAGAAATGTGTGTGTATACAGCTCCTATGCAGACTGATGTGTCTCCACAGTCATGTGCTGCTCATTTATTATTATTACTGAGTCAGACTGCATCGTGTGCCGTCCGGGCCCGTATTGGGGCCCACAAACAGCGGGTCTGCAATATACGGGCACAGGCCGCGTGTGCACCGTGCCACGGACGAGGACCCGTTCACTTGAATAGTTTCGTAATCTGGTAGATTTGAAGTGGAGGCGAGGAGGGGAAGGCCACGAAAGCACTACGGGGAATTATTCTAGTTCTTTATTTTTATTTTTTTATTTTTTTGTGTATTTTCAATGCAGGAGGAGCAAGAGCCCACACCTACAAAAGCGCCCTCTGCTGGCACACCAGGTACGATCCAGACATGTAATGACTTCACGTAATGTTTTTGGGTAATTGCACAGTGCCTCAAAATCCCATCAGTCCTCCGTTGCGTTAGTTTTATAACCTTTTATCTTTCATATTATACAGAACCTGCAAGAAAGCCTTGGGAACGAACCAACACGATAAATGGTAGCAAATCCCCCGTTATCTCCAGGTACGACAGATCTGCCTGTATTATTGCTACAGACTTTGCTTTTTGTTTCGGAAAGCAACTGCTATACAAGGGCATGTGTCGTGTGTAGTTTTATGCAGAGGCACGTGTATTTTGTTAGCCATTTCTCTCCCTTCGCCATTAAATGGAGTAATAAACATACATTAAGAAACTGTATTACACAAAGTGTTAGGACATTAGGGACAGGTTAACAAAAATGTAGTTACTCTTTAAGCCATAACATTCTGAACAGTGGGGGTCTGATCCCTGGGACCTCCTTGGATCCTGAGAATGAGTCCCTTCAGACTTTTCTATGCACAGAAAGAATATTTATTTATTAGGCTTTTCGTATATATTTTTACACTTTATTTTATGTTTTTGGGAGAATCTTGGTATTTCTATTTTATTTCTATAGTAGATTATGTACCGTAGTTGCTGATATGTATCGGTATAACATTTTCAGATTTATGGAATAGTACTGTCTGCTTTGCCGTTCCATACATTGCCATTTGCAGAAACGTATATCCAGTGGTACAGGTGTTTGTTTTTTTTGTTTTGTTTTTTGGGTGGGGGGATCCTATGGGTGTCGGATGGCAATCTTTATGAGGCGTACCTTTGTTGTTTTTTTACTTATTGATATAGTAGGCGTCGTGTATAGAAAATAAGCTCCTAGAAGTTGTTTGGAAGGGGCTTTTATCTTTTGATGTAATTTTTTTTTACATTGGTATTCTCCCAGCTCAGGGTTACTGTATTAATCCCGAAACGCGTTATCAGCAGGTGCCTGGGGGGGAGGGGGGGAAGTAGGTCTGTCTGTAGGAGTCTGTAATCAGGTTAATTGTAAAACTATTTATTTAATTTGTTTGCACAGACCAAAGTCTACACCATCAGGGCAGCCAAGTGCCAACGGGGTGCAGTCCGAATCCTTGGACTACGACAGACTGAAACAGGTAGGAGAGAGCGACACTGCAAGCCTCCTGGGGTTTGATACACCAGACTACTCAGGTTTCTTGTCCCTGCTGACAAGGGTCTTGATTTTTGTTTGAAATTTGTTTTTTGGGGGAGGTTATTTTGAACGTAAAATCTGTAGCATTTCCTGCTGTGATGCGCCATATGCAACAGTGAAGCGTCAGGCCTGGTGATCTGTTTTAAAGGCAACAATACAATCCCCGAAACGTCTCCTACAAGTGTCATACTGTTACCCTGCCACTCAGATCGCCATGTTTGTTTGATCCTGTGGCGCCAATTGCTAGTTTTTCGGGGAGATGTTTGTGACTGTTCAGTTAAATATATGCACTTATATTTTTTGTTTTCCTTCCCTCCTATCAGGATATTTTAGAAGAGATGAGAAAAGAATTAGCAAAACTGAAAGAAGAGCTCATTGACGGTACGTACCTAAAAAAAAAAAAAAAAAAGAGCGCAGTCATTTAATTGGCACATTTATCCGTACACTGAAACCCCTGTTATCCAGCATCCAAAAAGTGAGCTGGTCAGACTGCGCAGAGAGAATCAAGTGTCATGGCAGCACTTAAAGGGATTTTCCAGGAATTTGATATTGATGACCCATCTTCCGGATAGGCCCTTATTATCTGATAGGTAAGGGTCCGACTCCTGGCACCACCGCCTGGACACCGTTTGAAGAGGCCAGGGAGCACCTCGTCCTAGACCTGTGACATCATTTTCATCGGTCACATGGTGTGGTTGTAACTCAGTCCCATTCAAGTGAATGGTCGTTAGCTACAATACCAAGCAAAGCCGCTATACAGTGTACGGTGCGGAGTAGCTGCAGTGCTTACTGGAGTGCCGCGGGGTGCTGGGAGTCAGACCCCACCGATCAGGTGTCTTCATTCTTCTCCTCCCACTTCTTAAAACTCAATGTGGAGAAAACAGAATTCTTTCTCTTCCCTCCATGTCACTCAGCCCCCCTACCTGACCTCTCCATTACAGGTAACAGCGCTATGCTCTCTCCAGTCTCCTGCCTGGGGATAACATTGGATTCTGCCCTGTCCTTCAAGCCACACATACAAACCCTCACCTCCACCCGCCGATTTCAACTAAAGAACATCTCTTGTATTCACTACTTCCTCACCCCCAAGTCAAGTAAAATGCCAGTGTATGCCCTTGACATCTCCCGCCTGGACTACTGCAACATTCTCCTCTGTGGCCTCCCATATCACACCCTCACACCCCTCCAATCTATAACTCTTCTGTCCGGTTATTCCACCTCTCCCCGTTACTCCTCTGCCAATCCCTTCACTGGCCCCCCATTGCCCAGCGAATTCAGTGCAAGATATTAACACCATAGAAGTCTGTCCACATCCAGTCTCCTCCTTACATCTCTAACCTGCTTCTCAGATACATCCCCACACGTAATCTCTGATCCTCCCAACACATCAGACTCCCCCCCCCCGCCCCACATCCAAACCTCCAAAAGTAACCTGAAAGCCTACCACCTGCAATAAGCATGCACACAGCCAGATGTGTCCTTCCCTTGTAGACTGTAAGCTCTTGCAGGCAGGACCCTCTCCGCTCCATACCAGTCTGTTACAAAGTTCATGCATATTGTACTTGTGGTGTTTTTATTATGTGTGTGAACCCCCTCTTAGATGTACAGCACCATGGAATTAATGGCACTTTCATTTAAATAACAATGATATTGATGACCATTCCTGAGGATGTCATCAGTATCTTACTCAGAAAATCCCCTATTGTTTGTTAGGTACAAGGAGAATGGAGCGGGGAGAGCTGTGGCACCACCAAGCGCTGCTCCCATACAAGTGAATGGGGGGCGCACCGCGCACGTGCAGCCCCTGCTTCCATTTATCTCTATGGGGCAGACGGAAATAGCAGAGCCATCGCTCGGCTATTTTCGGCCACCCCATTGAAATGAAGAGGGCGGCTGCGCACGTGCAGTTCTCCCTCCATTCATCTTCCCGCTCCGCTCCCGTTGTAGGTGCGGGTCACAGAGGTGTTACCCACACCTATCAGACAATGGGGGCATATCCTAGGGATATGCCCGCATTGTATGTGATGGTAAAACCCCTTTAAGCACCCTTGCTTTCTTTGCCCTCAGAACTAATTGTTGTGATAATCTTGTTTAACCCCTTCCCGACATATGACTTAATAGTACGTCATGGCGGCAAGTGTGTGCCCGATCACTGCAGGCTCCCGGCAGTCCCTGATAGCTGGGCCCCTGCTGTATCCGCCGGCGCTGCTGTGGCGGGTACCCGATGGGTGAGAAGGCAGCCCGATACCGTGCAGAGGCTGCCTAATGCCTTGCATGGCATCGGGGCCTGCCTTCTACGGGGGCCGAGGAGGTCAAGCCCCAGGATCGTCTCCTAGGCAATCTGTTAGTGTATTACTCTGTGTAATACACTAACAGGCAATGCATTACAATACAGATGTATTGTAATGCATTGCAGAGGAGATCAGTCCCTCAAAAGTTGAAGTCCCAGGGTGAGAGAATTTTTATTAAGTATTTTTAATTAAAAAAAAACTCCCCTTTCCCCTGATTTTATAATAAAAAAAATACACATTAGGTCCGTAACGACCGGCTCTATAAATATATCACATAATCCACCCCGTCCATTTAAAAAAAAATAAAAAAAATTTTTTTTTCACCTCACAAAAAGTGCAAAAACAATTGATCAAAAAGGCGTATGTCCCACAAAATGGTACCAATAAAACAGTCACCTCATCCCGCAAAAAATGAGCCCCTACATAAGAAAATCACTAAAAAAAAATATATATATAGCTCTCAGAACATGGAGACATTAAAACATCATTTTTTTTTGTTCCAAAAAATGCTATTATTGTGTTAAAGTGAAATAAATAAAAATAATATACCTATTAGGTATTGCCACGTCCATAACGATCTGCTCTATAAAAATGTCACATGACCTAATCCCTCAGGTGAATGTTGTAAAAAAAAAAAATGCCAAAGCCAATTTTTTGGTCACCTTGCCCCATAAAGTGTAGTAATGAATGATCAAAAAAATCATATGTACCCAAAAATGGTACCAATAAAAACTTCAACTCTTCCTGCAAAAAACGAACCTCTGCAAGACGATCGGCAGAAAAATAAAAAAATATGGCGTTCAGAAAATGGAGACCCAAACATATATTTTTGTTTTTCAAAAATGCTTTATTATGTAAAACTGAAACAAAGAAATTAGACATATTTGATATCATTGCGTCCGTAACAACCTGCTCTATAAAAATAGCACATGATCTACCCCGTCGGATGAATGTTGTAAAAAATAAAAACTGTGCCAAAACAGCCATTTTTTGGTTACCTTGCCAGAGCAATTAAAAATCATATGTACCCCAAAATAGTACCAATAAAACTGGCACCTTATCCCCTAGGTTCCAAAATGGGGTCA
Organism: Bufo gargarizans; assembly: GCF_014858855.1. NCBI lineage: Eukaryota > Metazoa > Chordata > Amphibia > Anura > Bufonidae > Bufo > Bufo gargarizans. The sequence continues at coordinate 520,021,636 of NC_058083.1, forward strand.
CTGTAAGGGTGCATCAGGGGGGCTTCAAATGGGACATGGCATCTAAAAACCAGTTCAGCAAAATATGCCTTCAAAAACCATATGATGCTTCTTTTCTTCTGCTCCCTGCCCTGTGCCCTTACATCACTTTGCGACTATGTGGGGTGTTTATATAAACCAGCATCAGGGTAATAAATATTGAGTTTTGTTTGACTGTTAACCCTCGATGTGTTAAAGAAAAAAAATGGATTACAATGTAAAATCTGTGAAAAAAGTGAGATTTAGAAATTGTATCTCCATTTTCCTTTTAATTCTTGTGGAACACCTAAGGGTTAACAAAGTCTGTAAAATCGGTTTTGAGTAACTTGAGGGGTGTAGTTTCTACAATGGGTTCATTTATGAGGGCTTCCACAATGTAAGCCCCATAAAGTTACTTCAGACCTGAACTGGTCCTTAAAAAGTGGGTTTTAGAAATTTTCTTAATTTTCTTAATTTTTAATGACATTTACGAAATGATGCCAACATGAAGTAGACACATGGGGAATGTTAAGTAATAAATATTTTAGGAGGTATCACTTTCTGTTTTAAAAGCAGAGAAATTTAAATTTTTAAAATTGTGACTTTTTTCAATTTTTTGTTTTGTAAATTTGAGATTTTTTTCATAAATAAAGGTAAAATATATTGACTAAAATGTATGACTATCATGAAGTACAATGTGTCCGGAGAAAACAATCTCAGAATGGCTTGGATAAGTAAGTGTTCCAAAGTTATTACCACATAAAGGTACATATGTCAGATTAGCAAAAAATAGCCTAGACAGGAAGGCAAAAACTGGCCTAGGGTAGAAGGGGTTAACTATAGACCTTTCACGTACCGTCTCATGGTTTTCTAACGTACGTGTTTTTGTTTTTCTTCCTCCTATTTTAGCCATCCGGCAAGAGCTCGGAAAATCAAACAGTACATAGAAAAGACTGAAGGGAGGCGACGCAGTGCCCTGATTAGAAACGACTTCTCCTTTTTTTCTAAGATGTTTTAAAGGAAGTCTGAGAATCCTGCAACCTGGGAACCGCAAATAAAGACCTTTCAGAAACTTCAGTTTTGGATGTATACAGAATCTCTCATGGTTTTCTGCCTTTAAATTTTCCCCTTCTTGCACCTCAAGAGCGATGGTCTTAAAAAAAAAAAAAACACACTGAACAATTATGCAGAAGTTCCTATTTCCTGATTATTTTTAATATATTTTTCTCCTGTCCAATGAGCTGACATATATATGAGAATCCAACCACCTCAAAAAGAAAAGCATTGCCCTTCAATAACGTATTCCAGAGGAGAGAAGTGTCTAGTCAAGCAAGTTATCCGATCGTTGACTGCAAGTGTAACTCAGGTTCGTCTTCCTAGGATATCTGATCATTTTTTGGTTTTTGAAGCACCCACACCGTGTAGACTATCGCTACATTCTGGGCACCACACTCATATATATATTTTTTTTAAGTTATTCTCGGGGAAGCCAGTCACAGGCCTGATATTTAGGAGACGTTGGGGTCAGGGGCGTAGTGTTGCACCTTGAGCGTTTTAATTTTCTACCTAATTTTTGATACTTTGGCAGAGGGCGACTTGTGTTTGTCGTTTCGTTGACGAGAAGACAAGCCAAGTGTCTGTGACGGGCGTGAAAGAATAAGGAAAGCCTTTCTTAAGTTAACGCTTCTACCAAATCAGAAACCCATTAGAGCTATGATTAGAGATTTACTTTACCGTGCATGCGGAGAAAAATATTGTAGGATCCTCAGCACCTAGAAAAATTTAAAAGTTGCATGTCCAGATAGCGGGCTGTCCCAGACCTCTCCATTATCTAAGATAAGCTTTTTCTTGGCCATCTTCTTGTAACCTTCTTCTCCATGATGACCTGGCTTTACGTTCTGCCCTTTCGTTCATGACCCTGATGACGGATTGGATGGTACTGAGGTTTTTCTATGCCGGAAGGGAAAGTTAGTCTGGAATTTGAAGGTTCCTGCGGTTGAAGGAAGTCACCAGCTAAAGTGACTCTGGTGGGATGTCTGATTTGAGAAGGACGTTGGTAATGTTGGAAGTCTTGGTTGGAATTGTGCCATACTGACATGGAACCTCTGAGATCTTATGGATATATGGGATATTACTGCAGCTCATAAAATGGGAAACCTGCCCCCTAGCAAGTGCTGGACACCAAAGCAAGATGCCTCTACAAGCTTGGAAGATATGGACCTCGATCTACTATGTTGTACCGAAGGCCATAGATATTCCAAACCGAAAAAAAAAAAAGATTCAACCAGTATCTCAATGTGCAAGCTGCCACTATTACCCCTCTCCCATCCTCCTAAAAAAATAAACTGCCGTGCATGGTACGAAGTAATGGAACTGTGGACTATTTGGGACAGGCTTGTCCAGGACCGGCTCACGTGAGGATTTGTCATCCACTATCTGTTCATTTCTGTGGACATTTCAGCTGTAAGAGTTCAGCCAATGTATGTGATCCCGCGGGTCATTTCCGTCGGCTCCCTGACTAAAGCCAACATTTTGTTACGACGACTATCAGTCCAAAGTATGACAACCCATGACGGGGAGGACGGTTCCGCCCCGTGTTTTTGAATGATACCGGTTTTATGCACTATGCGTTTTTGTGCCTTGGTCTAAAAAAAAAGGAAAAAAAAAAGAAACCTGATCTTTCTGTTCTAGAGTAATCATATGTCTTTCCATCTTGCATTCACATCTCATGTGATATCAGTTACTTTTTAGTTCCCCCTCCAAAATGTTCTTGCAGTACCCCCATAGTCTCATATTTGCTAACACTAAAGGATATCCACCAGTTATTACTAGATCATTAGAGATTTTCTGTAATATAAATTATAGAGGGTGGTTTTTTGTTTTCTTTAAAAAAATAAAAAATTCTAAAATTTTCTAGCTTAATTTTTATTAAAAATCTACCGTAATTAAAAAAAAAAAATTCTGGAAACGATAATCATTTCAAGGGGGTTATGTCTTTTGTTTGTGTTGGGTGTCTTACAAAGTTTTGAGATATCCCGCCCTATGCGAACTTTCTTTAGCAACACTGTGACATATATATATATTTACCCATTATACCCAAAGGGGGGTAAAAATCATCAATTGCAATGAAACTGAATGTATAAAATCTGTGTGCTGGTGCTGAAATCTCTCCTTCAGTCATCCCGGTCATGTTACATGTGTCTCATGTGAAGCAGGAGTCGGAATCCTCTTATGAATGTCACCTGCCCGTGCTTCTTGTTTTTACCACATTAGTTTTTTCTTTTTTTTTTCTTTTTCATGTCATCTCTATTTTTTACCATTGTTGCATTTTAAATTTACTACATGCTAACTTTTTTTGTTTTGTTTGAGCAAATGAAATAAAATTGCAATATTAAGTGTTGCTACCATTGGTCTGGTGAAGGCTTCTAATCTTTGGACTGCGGGGGAAAAACTTTTTCAGACAGGTTATCTTGAATGTGACTTTAAACAAAAAAAATGGAAAAAAAAAATTGCTGAATGCCCTATAAATAACTTTACGGTATCTCTTCTTGAAGGGTTTACATACGCTATCATTATTTTTCTAATTTTGAAGATACATTTTACCAGTATTGAATACGCTCCGATAATGTAAGAATATGTAATATGTATAAATGAAGACTGTATATAATCGCACTTGTCGTGGTTTATCTTAAAACTGGATTTTTAGCAAAAAAATTAATAAAAAATGGGTTGACGGTGTATGAGAAACAAGTTAAATGGGTTTCTCGGAAAGTGATCACGTGTTGCTAGGATATGCCATCACTTTATAATTGGAGAGGATCTTACCCGATCCTGGCTATGCAGGAAACATTGAGATTAATGGGGTGTGCCACGGTGCAGAGGAAAACGGGGGGGGAAGCACAGCTCATCAAGTCATGGCCCAATCATCAAGTCATGGCAATATGCTATTACTCTGTGAGGTAGGAGACCCACTTTATTATGAAGCAACAACGTAAAAAGCCACAGCTTAAAGCCCCTTCCTTCACAAACGAGACACCACCTACTCTAAATGGGCTGATGTGGTTCATGTAGGCAAGTCAATAGCCAAGAGAAGTCTGCCAAGGCTTTGCCGTAAATCTTTCTGCAGGTGCCACTAGGGGGAAATCGTATGAACTTCCTGAAGACTCATTTACTTCTGAGTTCTATGGTGCTAGCTGACATTCCTATACAGTGAGCTCCCCCTAGTGGTGACTGCAGACGGCTAAAATATTAGAATTTATAGGGGGGAATGTCTATAAAATGGTTTAGCATGGTGTAAATAAAAAAAAATAAACTCCTGTTTGAGGCTGCCTGGCCCCTTCCTGCAGCAGAAACAAAGTCCTGACACAGACGTGACCACTGCAGCCAATTATATACATATATATTAGGGAACAGTGGAATATTCCTCTAGCTCTCTGGAAGAACCGTGTGCCTGCCCTACAGGGGCTGTAAATGTTCCAAAATCTCCTCAGTCACCTATAAATATCCATCTCTAGAGCAGGGATCAGCATTCCAGGTGCTATGAAACTACAACTCCTAGCATGCTCCTATCCAAGCAGGTGTGCATGATGGGAGATGTAGTTTCACACCTGCTTGGCTGAAATCCCACCGAAGTGAAAGGAGCATGCTAGTAGTTGTAGTTTCACAACAGCTTCAGGTTGCTGATCCCTGGTCTAGAGTAATAGTGTATAGAAGACAGGAGGGGGATGCAGCTGCAGCTTCTGACACACATGGGAGGGGGCAGATGTGTGGCGTGTTGAGCACTAACTTCACATTCGGAGGAGTTTGTCCGCTCTGCATACATGGAGAGAAAAGCATTCACAGTGATGGGGGAAAACGCAGAACATCACAGGTTAGACTCGTTCTGTCTGCACTACATTGCCTCACAACCTGGAATTAACATGGATTGTTTGAGGATTTGCATCATGTAATTTACAGAACATGCCCACAACTATGAAGAGGTGTTTTTTTTTTTTTTTTTTTTTTTTTTTTTTTATATATTATTCATTGTGAAGCAAACAACAAATAACAGAAAAAGTCAATGTGCATAACTATTCACCCCCTAAAGTCAGTACTTTGTAGAGCCCCTTTTGCAGCAATCACGGCTCCAAGTCGCTTTGGATAAGTCTCTATGAGCAGTCGCCACATCTTACCGCTGGGGTTTTTGACCATTCCGTCTCAGAACTGCTCCGGCTCCTTCAGGTTGGATGGTTTGCGCTTGTGAACAGCAATCTTTACGTCTGACCACAGATCTTCTATTGGTTTGAGATCTGGGCTGTGACTCGGCCATTCCAACACATTTACGTTTCCCCTTAAACCCCTCAAGTGTTGCTTTAGTCGTGTGTTTGGGGTCATTGTCCTGCTGGAAGGTGAACCTCCGTCCGAGCCTCAGATCACGCACAGAGTGGTGCAGGTTCTGCTGAAGAATATCCCTGTATTTAGCACCATCCATCTTTCCCTCCACTCTGACCAGTTTCCCAGTCCCCCCGGCACGATGCTGCCACCACAATGTCTCACTGTGGGGATGGTGTTCTTTGGGTGATGTGATGTGTTGGGTTTGCACCAGACATAGTGTTTTCTTTGGCCGAAAAGTTCAATTTTAGTCTCATCAGACCAGAGCACCTTCCTCCATACATTTTGGGAGTCTCCCACATGCCTTTTCCCAAACTCACAAAGTTCCTTATGGTTTTTTGCTGAAAGTAATGGCTTTCTTCTGGTCACTCTGCCATAAAGCCCAACTCTATGGGGCGTACGGCTTATTGTCATCCTCTGTACAGATACTCCAGTCTCTGCTGTGGAACTCTGCAGCTCCTCCAGGGTTACCTTAGGCCTCTGTACTGCCTATCAAATTAATGCCCTCCTTGCCCGGTCCGTGAGTTTTTTGGTGGTGGCCGTCTTCTGGCAGGTTTACTGTTGTGTCATATTCTTTCCATTTGGTTATGATAGATTTGGATATTTTTATTATAACCTAACCCTGACTTGTACTTCTCAACAACATTGTCCCCTACTTGTTTGGAGAGTTCCTTGGTCTTCATAGCAATGTTTGGTCAGTGATGCCTCTTGCTTAGGTGTTGCAACCTCTTGGGCCTTTCAAGAAAGGTGTGTATATGTAATGACAGATCATGTGACACTTAGATTGCACACAGGTGGACATCATGTCACTAATGTGACTTCTGAAGGTAATTGGTTGCACCAGAGATTTTTATGGGCTTCCTAACAAAGGGGGGGTGAATACATACGCACATGCCAATTTTCTGTTTTCTATTTTTAAAAACAATAGTTTTATTTATATATTTTTCTCATTTCACTGACTTAGGCCCCATGCACACGGCCGTTGTTCACAGCCGTGTGCGGGCCGTGGAACCGCGGCCTGGATCCCTCCTGAGAGCAGGAGCGCACGGCGTCACTGGTTGCTATGACGCCGTGCGCTCCCTGCTGCCGGCACAGTACAGTAATACACTGGTATAGATCGTACCAGTGTATTAATGTACTGTGCCGGCAGCAGGGAGCGCACGGCGTCATAGCAACCAGTGACGCCGTGCGCTCCTGCTCTCAGGAGGGATCCAGGCCGCGGTTCCACGGCCCGCACACGGCTGTGAACAACGGCCGTGTGCATGGGGCCTTAGACTATTGTGCTCTGATCAATCACATAAAATTACAAAACATTGAACTTAAGGCTGTAATGTAACAAAACACTTGGTGGAATGGTGCGGAACGGAACACTACGGAAGCACTACAGAGTGCTTCTGTGGCATTTCGTCCCGTACTTCCGTTCCGCAAAAAGATAGAACATGTCCTATCTTTTTGTGGAACGGCCGGATCGCGGACCCATTAAAGTGAATGGGTCCATGATCCGCTGCGGCTGCCCCACAGACGGTGTTCGTGCATTGCGGCCTGCAGCACGACCACGGGGTGCACACGTTCGTGTGCAGGAGGCCTTAATGCTAGGGCTGCCTAACGACATGTGTCGCGTGACATTTTGTCTCAACAATTTTTATAATTATAGGCTATGGTGTCGCACTGCGACACGACTATCATTTTAAAAATTGTCGTGCGACATCAATGTCGCGCAACACATGTAGCAGTGTAGTTCTGCCCTATGTGTCGTGCGACTTATTGTTGTGTAGCCCTAGCCTAAAGCTGACCTACAGCAGTGAAGAAAAATGGCTGGGTTGTTATGGAAACCTGGAGAAAAACTGTGTGTATGTGGAGACTAAGGGCCTGCAAGCTTCTATTGGCTGATAAGGGACATGTGACCGTGTGTATGGCAGTTGGGATTTGAAGAGAGACTTGCAGGCTTGTATTGGCTAATGCAGGTCATTTTTTGGGAATATCTCAGGAACAGTATGTCCTACAGAGCTGTGACCCCCACAATATTTCTTTCCAGGTAGCTAGGGCGGTGTATACCAAGTTTTGTTGAAATCGATGGTTGTGATTTTGAGTGATCATGGAACATACATACGTCTTTCTTTTTATATATAGTTTGCCCTTTAAGAATCATTCAGAGCAGTAATCTGAGAAGCTGGACCTGTTCCTATTAGGGAGGGGACATTTCCTTGTATTGATTGTGCAGGATGCTGGACAAACAGCAGTCACACAGATGTCCAGTAATTCTCGTCCTCTGTTCACACCGCACTAGAGAGAGGTTTTCCTAGAATGACATGTGTCTGATTGGTGGGTTCCAAATGCTTGGATCCCTGCCCGATCACGAGAATTGGGGTCCCCTGTTTGCCTGAAGCAGCAGTTGAGCGTATGCACAGAAATGTGGAATTAGTGAGACTTTTATATTACTATGGGGATATCTGTTTGGTGCTGTTATTTCTGCAGTATAGTATTTGGGGGAGCACAGTGGGCCCAGTATTGGGGGTAGAAGCAGAATAACACCAGGAGGGGGAGGATGATAGAAAAGGGAGGCGCTGGATGTAAGGTTAGTTTCACACTACTTTTGCACCCTTCTAGCCGGCTCTTCCGGCATGGAAAGTTGGGAATCAGCCGGACAAAAACCTATTTGTCCAGGCGATTGTCGGCATATTTGCTGGGTTGCTACCAGATCTCTGATGGACCACTTTATAGTTGTTAGGGCTGCCAGCCATTCATGGCTGTTCCTGCTGGATCTGTGAACACTAGTGTGAAAGTAGCCTAAGAGGCACTTGGTGCTGTATTCTCCTGTATGTTTGGTAGAGCCACCGGTCCTGTCTGTGTTGACACCAATTGTCTGGCTTCATCAGCAGCCTGTACATTTGGGTCATTAACAGTGCAGTCATCGCTTCTGTTAAGGAGCTAGCTGCCCTAATAGCACGTTTTGGCAGTGTAAAGGTTGGATGCAACAAATCCTCCCTCGCAATTAAAGGGCAGCAATTGGTTTCCAATGTTGCCTTATTACTGCTAACCAGCTAATTGTTGGTAACAGCATTCCGAGACGTGGCAATGTTCCCAGTCAATAACAAATAGTGGCTGGGTTCGTTCACTGGCATTTAATCGGCATCAGTAGCAATGACTGATTGTGCCGATGTGAACTCTCTGATATTCATCAGCAGCTCGCACTTTCAGTTCACTAACAGTATAGCCATTGCCAGCATCTAAGGGTCAGTCACCCCAGAGTAGGCAAAATTGTGTAGAGGGTGGATGGTATAAATCCCCTCACACAATTTAAGCAAAAAATTCACACTCTTCATCCCAGGGCACATATGTTAAGCGCCCTGGGTGTTGGCAATTAATAGACTGTAAACAGCCTATTAATACAGCCAGCACGTATTACACCTCCATGGTTATGCGGCAGGGTTTCTGCTGTTCTCACTTGTTCTGGAGTGAGTGACTACACATGTCGCCTCCAATTGATGACAAATACTATCTCTCACAGTGGGCCATAAACTGTGTTTTTAACACCCTAGCAGGTTATTTTGTGTGTTGTCTGTGTTTGTTTATATGAGGATCACAATCATCAGTGATACTTTTTTACGAATTATCTAATAAAAGTGAAGTATTAATTACACTTGGGCCAAGATAGGTTTCTATTGCCTGTATAGGCATCTGTAAATATGTGTATGATTAACCTTGCCCTGGTCGGTCCTGTATTTAAGGATATGTTTGGTAGAGCTGAACATAATGTCCATCCAGCAAGTAAATTGTCTTTAGTGATGGGGTTCGTTTGTATGGGGCAGTTGCCTTGAGGATTAGGATACCTTCACATTTGCGTTTTTGCCTGATCCGACAGCGATCAGCAAAAACGCCTCCGTTTTTGATAATACAACAATCTGCATCCGTTATGAACGGATCCGGTTGTATTATCTGTAAAATAGCAATGGAAGGATCCGACATGAACAGCATTGAAAGTCAATGGGTTCCGGATCTGTTTTCTATTGTCTGTCTTGCTCCGCATTCCATGTCTGACAGAAAACCGCAGCTTGCTGTGGTTTGCTCTCCGGTATGGGAACGCAACCAAACCATTTTGGAGCACTCCGTTCTGTTAAGTTACGTTTTGTCCCCCATTGACAATAAATGGGGACAAAACGGAAGCGTTTTTCTCCCGTATGGAAAAGTTAAAGGCAAGTGTGAAGGAAGCCTTAGGCACGTATGCATTGGGGCACAGATATTTTGGGACCTTACAACTCCCCTGCTATTAGCAATGGTTTTTCAGTTTTCTTTAGCTAATACTCTTCGCATTCCGTACTTGCATTGGGTATAGCTGCAGCAGGACGAGCGCTGGAGACTGACTGCAGGCAGAATAGCTGAAAGCCTCCTGTGTGCAGAAGGATAAATGGTAAGCTCTTACGTTCCAGCAGATGGGGCAGACATCCTGTACAAAGGAAAGTCGGGCAGGTTTTTGTTTTTCCAACAAAGTGCAGAAATATTTAAGAAATGCAGATGCCAAGGATAAGCAAGGAGCGCACGAAAGACACTGAGCGTTTAACCCCTTCCTTCACGACACATTTACGGCTTACTGTGCCATCGGCTGAAACATAAAGCTCCTCGGTGCCCGGGGTAGGTGTTAAATCCAACACCAGACGCTGCAGCCAGCGGTGAGCATAGCCCTTAGGCCCCTTTCACACGAGCGAAATTTCCGCGCGGGTGCAATGAGTAACGTGAACGCATTGGACCCGCACTGAATCCTGACCCATTCATTTCAATGGGTATGTGTACATGAGCGGTTTGTTTTTCACACATCACTTCTGCGTTGCGTTAAAATGGCAGCATGTTCTATAGTCTGCAGCCCTGGCCCCATAGAAGTGAAATGGGGCTTCAGTGAAAAACCCATTGCATCTGGAAGAAAGTGCGGATGCGATGCGTTCTTCACTGATGGTTGCTAGGAGATGTTGTTTGTAAACCTTGTTTTTTATCACGTGTGTGTGTGTGTGTGTGTGTGTGTGTGTGTGTGTGAGAAAAAACACATCAAAACGCATTGCACCAGCGCAAAACCCTGTACGTCACATGGATCCAGAGGTTATCTATTCATTGCTCTGCTAGATTTATTCCAAGCTGGCAGCTCAGGGGGCGTGTCCTTTCTCAGGGGCGTGTCCTTTCTGTTGCAGCTGAAGGATGGCGCTGAGCGGGTGCTGTGCTTCTATCTCCGTCAGCTGGACATAGAAATCAGAAAAAGAGCAAATGGCAGGTGGGATTTTATTGAATAGCTCAGTGGCTATAATTTCAATGTTTAAAGGGCATCTGTCAGCAGTTTTGTACCTATGACACTGGCTGACCTGTTACATGTGCGCTTGGCAGCTGAAGGCAAAAATGATGTTTTGATGTATGCAAATGAGCCTCTAGGAGCAATGGGGGTGTTACCATTACACCTAGAGGCTCTGCTCTCTCTGCACTTTCATTGACAGGACCAGGTGTGATGACGTTTTTCATCCACAAAGGCTTCTGTCCGTCAAGTAACAGTCTCCCATTGTTTTCAGTGAGAGGCCATACTACCATACTATGTGGCTGTGGTTTTCTCCCGGCCGATATTTGCCTGGTTGCAGCCAGACCTCTGCTGGTCACCATTACAGTTAATGGGGGACGTTTACGCTTCCGGCCATGCTGGAATGCAGACAGATTGCCTGCTGGATCCCTAGCACTAGTGTGAAACTAGCCTAGGTGAGACATATATTGCTTTATGCAGTGAGCTCCCCCTAGTGGTGGTGGCAGGCAGACAGAATTTGATCATTTAATTGTATAGCCGTATGAAAATGAACTGCACAATACAAAATGTTACAGTGTAAGAGAACCAGGGGTAAAGTGACCCCCATCACTTCATGACTTTTTGATCCTTAAAGTAACAGTAACGCGGATTTGGGAGCTGATGATATCATGTTGCAAGCTGTGGTATACTTGAAACAGGAAATCTGTACCATACCGGAAGCAGAGGTTCAGCCAGCTGTAACAGTGATGAGCCTGTCATCTGAGTAACGGTGCGTCCTCGTAGTGGTGAGCGGACGGCTACCAGGGACCCGCACACAGCTCAGGTCCTTCTGTCACTAGAAGTGCCTTTAAGCCCTCAAGGAAAGATCTTAACGACCAAGAGGAACTGATACAGAGTATAAAAATATGACTTTCATTATACAAAGAAAAATACTTTTCTATGGATTATCCTGAAGATAGGACATCAATATGATGCAATGCGTTTTTCACGCAGCTCCATTCACTTCTATGGGGCCAGGGCTGTGTTAAAAACGCGGAACATAGAACATGCTGCGTTTTTCACGGAACGCAGAACTGATGTGTGAAAGATGATCATTACTTACTGGTAATTAGATTTTCCATTTGGCCTCCACAACGGCACTAAGCAGGAGGGTTACCCTGCCTCCCAGGGACAGGAAACAACGTGGAGAACCAACCTTTAAAAGCCTCCTCCCATGTTCCTTCTCCAGTAAGTATCCGAGTAACTCAAAGATGATGCTGAACATAAGAGTTTATTAAAGGAAAGAAACAAAGCACCATGCAAAAAAATAATCAAGGCACATCGAGAATTGTCATAAGAAATCATAAGGGTGGGAAATACCAGTGCCGTTGTGGAGGCTAAATGGAAAATCTAATTACCGGTAAGGAATTATCAGCTTTTCCATGTGCCTCCCCAATGGCACTAAGCAGGAGGATTATCAGAGAAGCCATCAGGCCTTTTAGGGTGGGACCACCGCAGACAGGACCTTGCCTCCAACAGGGACCTCTCCTTTGGACGCAATGTCCAACCTATAGTGCTTGAAAAAGGTGTTTGGGCAAGACCAGGTGGCCGCCTGACATATTTGATTTAGGGAGGCGGAAGCATTTTCCGCCCAGGAGGTAGAAACAGCCCTGGTGGAATGGGCCGTTAGCTGAGATGGAGGAGAAGAACCGCTTTCTTTGTATGCCCTGGAAATAACTGTTTTTATCCAACGAGAGATAGTCATGTTAGAGGCCCTTATTTTTCCCTGCATATTGGATCAGCAGACGGCTAGACTTCCTAAAGTCCTTTGTGGATTCTAGGTAGGCCAGGACACATCTTCTAACGTCCAGATTATGGAATTTGGCTTCCTTTTCAGTCTTGGCCTGTGGACAGAAGGTAGGCAAAGAGATCTGTTGGTCACAATGAAACTTAGAGAACACTTTAGGTAGAAAAGGTTTCATGTTTTAGTAGTATTCTGTCGTCTAGCACTGTCAAGTATGGTGGACGGCAGGACAAGGCTTGGATTTCGCCTACTCTTCTAGCAGAGATGATGGCGATTAAGAAGGCGGTTTTCATGGAGAGCAGGCTAAGAGGTATCTCTGAGAGGGGTTCAAAAGGAGGGTCCAAGAGAACAGAAAGAACCAGGTTAAAGTCCCACGGAGGAACCATGGTTCTGACTGTAGGTTTCAGCCTACAGGCACCTTTAAAGAGGGGTCTGATTAGAGGTACCTCTGCTAGCTTAGAGTCTTAAAAGGCACTAAGGGCCGATACCTGAACTTTCAGAGTACTAACTCTTAAACTGCTTGCAAGACCTTTCTGGAGAAATTCTAGTATTGTTTTAATTTCTGGCTTTTCTGAAGGATCCCAGCAATGCTCTGAAAATCGCAAATAGGCTTTCCAAACCCTAAGGTAGATTTTTTTTTTTTAGGCGATTGGCTTACGGCTGTACAAAAGAGTGTTGATTACCGCATCTGATAGACCCCTAGCTCTTAGGAGGGAACACTCAGTCTCCAGGCTGTCAGATTCAGCTGCCGGGCATCCGGATGATGGACAGGGCCCTGAAGATGAAGGTCCGGGATCCGAGGAAGCGTCCAGAAGTTCCCTTTAGCTGGGCTTAACAGGGGAAACCAAGTCCTCCTTGGCCAGAATGGGGCTACCAGGATTATGTCACATCTATCCTCTATTATTTTGGCTAGGGTTCTGGGGATTGGAGATCTAGGGGGGGGGGGGAAGGCATATAGTAGGCCCGTTGGCCAAGTATTCGAGAATGCGTCCACCCCGTTTGGGTTGTCCCGAAAAGACAGGGAAAAGAATTGTTCTACTTGCCTGTTTGTTTTCTAGGCAAAAAGATCCAGGATTGGAGTACCCCACTTTTCGCACAGAAGTTGGAAAACCTTTTTGTTCAGGGACTATTCTCCTGACTTTAGGGGTTGTCTGCTCAGGTAGTCTGCCAGCTGATTTTCTTTCCCTCTGAGATTTACCCAGACTTGTGCCTAGGAGAACAAAAAGGTAAATTGTCTGGCGGAGGTTTTTGGTTCTCGTGCCCCCCTGCTTGTTTACATAAGCCACTGCTGTACTATAAAAATTTTACGTCTTTTTGATGTATGGTTGATTGAAAGGATTTTAGGGCCAGGAAAATTCCTTTAAGTTCACTCAAGTTTGAAGACATGGGAAGGTACGACTGCTTCCAAACTCCCTGGACAACCAGGTCTCCGCAGTGAGCCCCCCAAACTAAACTGCTTGTGTCGGTGGTGATCACAATTGGGTTCTGCGGTCTCCATTGGACTCCTTGAGTCAAGTGATCTTTCTTTAACCACCAGATTAGTCGTTCTGATCTGAAACGGGAGTGACGCTTTTCTGTCCAGGGAAAGGGAGCTTTTGTTCCAGGTTGATGAAAGAAAATTTTGTAGAGGCCTGCTGTGGAACTGTGCTCATTTGACGGAGGGAATGGTTGAAGTCATCAGCCCCAGGATAGTCATAATTTGTCTGAAGGAGCCTTTCGGTGACTACCAGAATGACAGGATTTTTAATCTCAGGTCCTAAATTTTTTTTCACTGGGGAAAAAAAGATGTCATTACTTGGGAATCCAGGAGAACTCCTAGAAATTCTTTCCTTTGGGTAGGAATGAGGTCCGATTTTTCTAGGTTTAACATCCATCACCAGGGAATGAAGCGTGTTCCTGACTACCTGTAAGTCACTGAGAAGGTTTTCCGGAGAATGAGCAGCTATCAGGAAGTCGTCCAGATAGGGGATGAACAGGCTCTTCTGCTGATGGACATAGGCCGATACTTCCGCCATAACTTTCGTGAACACCCGAGAGGCGGATGAAAGGCCAAATGGAAGTACCTGGAATTTAAGATGAACAAGACGGCTGCCCAGAGATCGCAAACCTCAAATATTTTTTGTTCTTTGTAGATGGGGACGTGATAATAGGCGTCGGCCAGGTCGAGGGTCACCATATAGCAGTCTTGATACAACAGATTGATTGTGGATTTTATTGTTTCCATTTTGAATTTTTTGTAAGAAACCATGTCTGTTTAGGTCTCTTAGGTTTATGATTGCTCTGTAGGAGCCATTCGGTTTTTTCACCAGGTGAATAGAAGCCTTCTCCTTCCTGATCCCGGGGCACTGCCGCCACCGCCTGTTTTAAGAGCAAGGAATGAATTTTGCGCTTTTAGAAGGTAATGATCTTTTATTCAAAGTTTCCTGTTTATGTGGAATCTTTTTGGGGGAGGGGAAGCGAACTCTATTTTGTACCCCAAGGATATCAGGTCCAAGACCCACGGAGACTTTGCAATTTTTTCCCAGGATAGGAGAAACTTTTGGAGTCTTCACCACCCCCCCCCCCCCCCCCCGGGCTCCAGGCGTCATTGTCCAGGCTGCTTGGAAGAGTTAAATAGTTATATAGAATATAGTGGGCACTCAATACCTGTAGCTACATATAGGGTACAACACATTTATTTATTATTATACAATATACATATATATAACTCAATAAAATTCTAAAAAATGACAATTAATATACTCATAAAAGTTGCAATTAATATATTCCTAAAAAAATTTCACTCCTATAAATTTATATCCTGTGTTGAAAGTTCATATGTCAAAGTCCGTATGCTGTATTAAAAATTCCTTTAAGGATTTGCCACATCAATTGGCAATAAAAAGTATTAAATTATAGTGCAGTTCACTTGATGTGCTGTATGCCAAAATTAGTACGGATATACGGGGTAATGTTGAATAATTCCAGGGATGGTATAATGCAGTATATTGACGGTACTTACTGCGTTAGTCCACTCTTTTTATATCTCTGACCGTAATGGCGTCCCACTACAGATCAGGTCTTTACCTGATCTGTAGTGGGACGCCATTACGGTCAGAGATATAAAAAGAGTGGACTAACGCAGTAAGTACCGTCAATATACTGCATTATACCATCCCTGGAATTATTCAACATTACCCCGTATATCCGTACTAATTTTGGCATACAGCACATCAAGTGAACTGCACTATAATTTAATACTTTTTATTGCCAATTGATGTGGCAAATCCTTAAAGGAATTTTTAATACAGCATACGGACTTTGACATATGAACTTTCAACACAGGATATAAATTTATAGGAGTGAAATTTTTTTAGGAATATATTAATTGCAACTTTTATGAGTATATTAATTGTCATTTTTTAGAATTTTATTGAGTTATATATATGTATATTGTATAATAATAAATAAATGTGTTGTACCCTATATGTAGCTACAGGTATTGAGTGCCCACTATATTCTATATAACTATTTAACTTTCTTGTGTGGTTGGGGTGAACCGCATTTAGTGTGAGCACCTGTTCATGATATCAGGAGGGGTGAGCTACTATATATATACGATTTTGCTTGGAAGAGTTGTCCGGGTTGAAGAGAAACCCCCCTTCGTCTTCCTCTGGAAGGTTGCCATTTTTCTGTGGTCTGGTGTACCTTCCTTTTGGGAACGAAAGGACAGGCGGTTATGGAAAAATGTGGCTTCTGATGGGAACCCTTTTTTCTTGTCTGAGGCTTTGTCTAGGATATCATCCAAGACAGAGCCAAAGAGTCTGTCTCCTTCGCAGGGGATATTACATAGTTTGTTCTTAGGTGTTATAACCTGACCATGACCTTAGCCATATTGACCTCCTGGCTGAGTTAGCCAAGGCGGCTGATCTGGCTGATAGTTTTATCAGATCAGCAGAGGCGTCTGACAGAAAGCTAGTGGCCTGCTTAAAGACTGGAAGGGAGGCTAGAATGTCTTCGGTAGGAGTACCTGCAAGCAGATGCTCTTCTAACTGGGCAGGCCACATTGAAAGGGTCCTGGCAGTACAAGTGGGCGCAATGCTGGGCCGTAACATAGCGGTATCAGAGGGGCCTACCAGAATTATCAACAGATGAATCTGAATCAGAGGATAGTTCGCCTTCATCCAAATCAAATTCAGATTCTAAAGGAGTCTATGGAATGGATTTTGAAGTGGAGGGAGCCTGTGGGAGGGAGGCTATCCTGGTTTTGATTGCTGAGGAAACTTCCTCTTTAATAATGGATCTTAGACTGTCCACTAGAGACAGTGTTTCCTCCGCCATTACTTTATCTGCACATTTTTGGCAGAGTGTCTTTTTGGAGTGGCCCGCTAGCTGTTTTTTGCAGATGGCACACTTCTTTTTAATAGCGGATTCCCCGACCTTGGGTTTTCCCTAAGAATTAAAAGAAAAAATTTCCTTTAGGAAGTATTCATAAAGGAAAATTTGCCAGTGAAATGAGCCTTCACCCAGGACAGAGCCCCCAGTGAATTATAAAGGGCAGGGGTGAGCAGAGATGCCCAAAAAAATACTCCTGGAGGAGTATACTTAGGAGGAAGCTTACCGGGCTCAGGGCCTTCGGAGGGTCTGAGGGCAGTTCCGTAGACAGAGACATACTGGTCCCTTCTGGAGCTGTACCCCGAGACAGGCGCTCTTCTCTGCCTCTAGCCGGCATTTAGGTATTACTTCCTGGTCATGCGCATGCGTGCACCCATGTGGCCAGATCTCGTGAGACTTCGGCCCGGAAGTTCTTGTCCTGCTGGCATCCGCCTACGCAGGCCGCAAATGGAGACCGCGTCGCCCGGGGTAGCCTGCAAACCTCAGGGCTTATACCTAGATGTCGGAAGGGACTCTCTCTCTTGCCCCAGGATCCGACATCCTGCTGCAGCCCTCCTGACAGCCGGACAGGGAGAAAAGAAGGTATTAGGCTGCGCGATATTGGTACAGAGCTGGAGGGAAACCCGGCTCCGTTCTCCACTTCATCCCAGAGGGACAGGAAACAACTGGAGAAGGAACATGGGAGGAGGCTTTTAAAGGTTGGTTCTCCACGTTGTTTCCTGTCCCTGGGAGGCGGGGGTAACCCTCCTGCTTAGTGCTGTTGGGGAGGCGCATGGTAAAAAAAAAGGCTCATGTACACAGACTCATTGAATTTAATGGGTCAGGATTCAGTGCGGGTGCTAGGCGTTCACGTCACGCATCGCACCCGCGTAGAAAACTTGTTCGTGTGAAAGGAGCTAAACACTGACAGCATTATGTCAGTTAGGCCTCATGCACATAAATGTAGTTTATTTCCGTGTCCGTTCAGTTTTTTTTTTGCGGACCGTATGTGTTCATTTCAATGGTTTCGCAAAAAAACTGAACTTATTCCGTATGTCCGTTCTGCAAAAAAAATAGAACATGTCCTATTGTCTGCATTATGGACAAGGATAGGACTGGTCTATTAGGGGCCAGCTGTTCCGTTCCGCAAAATACGGAATCCGAACGTCATCTGTATTTTTTGCGGACTGCAAAATACATATGGTTTTGTGCGTGAGCCCTTATTCAGTACATTCCAGACCTCTAAGGGTTACATAGCATCATAAATGAATATAATGCTATGTGACCCCGGCAGTGCTGGAAGGTCAGGACGGGAGCTGTGCTGCGAGTCTGGGGCGCGACGCTCGCTGGTCTGAGAGCGGCCTAAGCCTCTGTGCACACTTGACTTTTGCTTTTCGTTGGAGATTTAGTTCCCGACGTCTACCTGAACGCTTTTGGCTTGAAAAAGTCGCACTTGCTATATCTGTGCTGTAATTTGCAACTTTTCTGGCCTCTCGTCACTTTGCAAAAAGCATCAAGAAAAGTGGGCGACCTCGTTCTGACATCACATTTTAATAAAAATAAAAAAAGAAATGGTGCAAACGTGTTCCAATTTAACAGGTGCCTCTTCATTTGGCCTCATGCACACGGCCGTTGTGCGCCCGTTCTGTCCATTCGGGACCGCAATTTGCGTTCCCCAATGCACGGGCAACATCCTTTTTAAGGCCTGATCCGTGATCAGTCCGCACCGCATAAAAAAAAGAACAAGTTCTATTTTATTTTTTGCGGTGTTGAGGCACGTCCGGAAATGACACGGAAGCACTCCGTCTCCGTGGTGCTTCTGTGGGGTTCTGATCCGCATCTCCGTGATTGTGGACCCATTCAAGTGAATAGGTCCGCATTAGTGATGCGGAGTGCACACAGGCCGGTGTATTGCGGACCTGCCGTATGCGCGCTGCAATACGGGCACACAACGGCCGCGTGCGTGAGGCCTTTGGCACGTCTTACGTCAGTGCACTTCAGTCAGAAGCCGGCGTACGCCCCGCTGCTCGTCATAAATCTGCCGCAATGTGTGAACAGAGACTAATGGAGGGGCTCACAGTATAATTGTATAGATGCAGTTATAATTGCAACCTATTTATTGCGATTTTCTGCACTTTTATAACGACGTTTTAATAGTTTTGCCTTCAAAAACAAGTTTTCCTCCCATAAATGTATGAAAACTTTGCCTTTTTACATAAAGTGGTGCGGTATTGAGGGCACACGATACTTTTACGGGCGCCGGTGCCCAGTCTGTCAGTTAGAGCGTCCCTCCTCCCGCACGTCCATTTTCTCACCCTCAACAAACACCCAAAACAGACGGACGGGCGGGGGCGTGGCTTCATCGCCTCCTCTCCACTCCCGTCAGCCAATCACAGCCAAAGGGAAGACGTAAAATGGCTGCCGCCAGCCAATCAGCTCCCTTCGCGCCCAGAGTTACTTTTCCAAAGTCGGTCGGCTCCGGAGACGCAACCGTTAAGCGGGCGGGACGTCGTGTCATCACCGAGCTGTAGCGGAGAAGGGGCGGCTATCGCTTCTCGGTTCTACCTTCTAGTGGAAGAAAACCATCGAAAAGAGGTAAAGTAGCGGAGCGGGGACCGAGCCTGAGGGAGGAAAGTTTCGCCGTCATGGCGCCGTCTTCCGGTAGTCTTGTCGGTTGTTGATGTGAGGTACTTTGTGGCGCCCGGTGTGTATTTGTTCCTTATGTGGAAAAATTAAACTAATTCCATCATGAGACTTGTTTTCAAGGGGCGCTCTGGCCGTTACCCTGTCCATACTCTCACTTTACGTCTTTTTCCGTACGTCTGCAGGTGCTTTGCAGTAGCAGGGCTCAGCACCCTATCAGCTGTGGTAAAACTACGACTCCCAACATGCACGCTCGGTTAGCTGTTCTCAGAACACCTGTAGAAGTGAATGGGGCATGCTGGGAGTCGTAGCTGACCCTGAGTGTATGGGCTCCTGGGAGGTATGGGTCAATTCTCCCCCCCCCCCCCCCCCAGCCCTGTGGGTTGCCCATAGCAACAACACGTCACCTGACCCCAGCTGGTGATGGTGATCTGCGATTGGCCGAAGTGATCAGGAATGGCGGCGTGGAAACGGAGAATTGCCGATTGTTTGTACGAAGTTAATAAATTCAAAGTTTTTTTATTTATTTATTTTTTAGCTTCCATAGTTTTTTTTCTTATTACCCCTATGAAGTTTTTCTTTCTGCAGGATGAGTTTGCATTAGGACGCATATAATAAAATGTGTGGTTATTCTTTGGGAAAACGTATTTAAAAAAAAAACACGATTTTGTGCATTCAATGCTGTGGGAATTACGGGAACGGCGGAGCGCGGGCCGCTCGGATGTTTCCATAACTCCGCCTACCTTCCGGTGACGCTAAGGTTGTGGACCGGTTCTCTTCCATCTGGTCACAAGAAATGCGGAAAGCGTGTGGATGGCTTTTTGGAACGGTCTCCGTATTTTCTTCATCAGTGGTTTGCAGCCCTCATAATACACACGATCGCGTGTAGGAGGCTCTGCCATGAAATTATGTGGGAGTACCCCATTAAAGGCTATTTACACCTTTTTTTTTTTTTTTTTTTTTTTTTTTTTTTTTATATATATAATTGCATTGTACTCGTGAGTTAAAAATCTTTTTTTTTCAATTGGTCTTTGTTACAAATTGTGAGCCCCTGTCTCTGTGCGGCCCCGAGATTCTCTAGTAGCAGGATCTGACTTTTATCTCTGCTCCGCGAGGCTGACGGCTCCTTATCTCTTATATACAGGATTAGCGCCCAGTCCTTACCTTGGCTCAGATAAGTCTTTATGACCCCAAATTACAGATCGGGGTTATTAGATGAGGCACAAAGTGAAAGTACCAGTCACACGTCTAGAAAAACGGTTAACCCTTTGCGACAGAACGGCTCAATATTTTTAATAAAGACCAACTGAAAAAAAGATTTTTTAGCCCATTCATTTCTATGGGCGTTCCGAGATAGGGGAGCGCTGCACTCCGCTATCTCTGGAACTCCCATAGGAATGTGCAACCGGCTGCTCCGGTCACTGCAGGGGGTACGGGGGTCCCTGTTCTACCGGTCGGTGGGGGTCCCAGTGGTAAGACGCCCACCGATCTGATAACTTTTACCTACCGGAATACCACTTTGAAGGGGCTGTGTCACTTCAGGAAATTGCATTAATTACTTAGAGGAAGTTAATATGAGGCACTTCCTAATGTACTATATGTGATTCTCCATATTGCTTCCTTTACTGGCTGGATTAATTTTTTCCATCACATTATACACTGCTCGTTTCCATGGTTACGACCACCCTGCAATCCATCAGTGGTGGTCGTGCTTGCACACTATAGGAAAAAGTACAGTCTTCTCTGGTGGCCAGGAGTGTGGATAGGCCACTGCATTTTCCTATAATGTGCAGGCACGACCACTACTGCTGGATTACAGGGTGGTCGTAACTATGGAAACGAGCAGTGTATAATGTGATGGGAAAATGAAGCCAGCAAAGGAGGCAATATGGACACTCACAATACATTAGTAGGTGCCTTGTATTTACTTAGGCTACTTTCACACTTGCGTTCGGGTGTCCGCTTGTGAGTTCCGTTTGAAGGCTCTCACAAGCGGCCCTGAACGGATCCGCACAGTCCCAATGCATTCTGAGTGGATGCGGATCCGCTCAGTTTGGCCTCCGTTCCGCACAGCAGGTGGACGCCCGAACGCTGCTTGCAGCGTTTTCCTGGCCGTGCGGAGCCAAACGGATCCGTCCAGACTTACAATGTTCGCATGTCTGCATTATAGGAGGGTATCCGTCTGTGCAGACACCAGACGGATCCGCTCCGAACACAAGTGTGAAAGTAGCCTTAGGCTAGGTCTACACGACGACATTTGTTGCGCAACATTTTGTTACACTAATGTCACGTGACAATTTGTATAATGGCAGTCTATGGTGTCGCACTGCGACAGTCGCAGAAAAATCCGCATCCGCATGTTGCAGTGCGACACCATAGACTGCCATTATAAAAATTGTCCCGCGACATTAGTGCAACAAAATGTCACGCGACAAATGTCGTCGTGTAGACCTAGCCTTACTCTGCATGATACATGCCACTTGCTGAAGTGAAAGGACCTCTTAGTTCAGATGAGGTTTTTCATGCAGGTTTGGTTGCCGCAGACATGATACAGTGTGCGTTTTACGTTTTTTCATGAGGTAGTGACCTCTGCGGTGGATTTGTCGGCCGTGGGTTTCCATTGTGGATGGTTGTTCGGTGGTGGAGCGTCTCGTGGGATTTAGAGTCCTTCATGCAATAAACCTGTCAGACATTTTGCTGAAAGTAAACATATTCTGCCATCTGCACAGTAGAAACCTATGGATACGGAATGCGTCCTGGTGTGAACAGAGCTCAATTAAGGCTACTTTCAGACTCGCGTTTTGGGCGTATCAGTCATGGATCTGCAAAAACGGATCTGTTACAATAATGCAACCACACGCATCCGTTTTGGTGTCTGTCTCCAAACGTAACGGAGACTGAACTGATGCCTTCTGAGCGGGTCCTTTTCCATTCAGAATGCATTAGAATGCAAACTGATCCATTCAGGTCCAAAACGGATCTCAGAAACGGATCTCAGAAACGGAAAGCCAAAACACCACTGTGAACAGAGCGTTAACCACTTCAGCCCTGCTAGCTAAAACCCCCTTCATGACCAGAGCACTTTTTACACTTCTGCACTACACTCCTTTCACCGTTTATCGCTCGGTCATGCAACTTACCACCCAAATGAATTTTACCTCCTTTTCTTCTCACTAATAGAGCTTTCATTTGGTGGTATTTCATTGCTGCTGACATTTTTACTTTTTTTGTTATTAATCGAAATGTAGCGATTTTTTTTGCAAAAAAGTCATTTTTCACTTTCAGCTGTAAAATTTTGCAAAAAAAAAACGACATCCATATATAAATTTTTCGCTAAATTTATTGTTCTACATGTCTTTGATAAAAAAAAAATGTTTGGGCAAAAAAAAAAAATGGTTTGGGTAAAAGTTATAGCGTTTACAAACTATGGTACAAAAATTTGAATTTCCGCTTTTTGAAGCAGCTCTGACTTTCTGAGCACCTGTCATGTTTCCTGAGGTTCTACAATGTCCAGACAGTAGAAAAACCCCACAAATGACCCCATTTCGGAAAGTAGACACCCTAAGGTATTCGCTGATGGGCATAGTGAGTTCATAGAACTTTTTATTTTTTGTCACAAGTTAGCGGAAAATGATGATTTTTATTTAAAAATTTTTTTTCTTACAAAGTCTCATATTCCACTAACTTGCGACAAAAAATAAAAAATTCTAGGAACTCGCCAGGCCCCTCACGGAATACCTTGGGGTGTCTTCTTTCCAAAATGGGGTCACTTGTGGGGTAGTTATACTGCCCTGGCAATTTAGGGGCCCAAATGTGTGAGAAGTACTTTGCAATCAAAATGTGTAAAAAATGCTGGGTGAGAAATATCTTGGCAAAAGACAACTTTTCCAATTTTTTTATACAAAGTTGGCATTTGACCAAGATATTTTTCTCACCCAGCATGGGTATATGTAAAATGACACCCCAAAACACATTCCCCAACTTCTCCTGAGTACGGCGATACCAGATGTGTGACACTTTTTTGCAGCCAAGGTGGGCAAAGGGGCACACATTCCAAAGAGCACCTTTTGGATTTCACAGGCCATTTTTTACAGATTTTGATTGCAAGGTACTTCTCACACATATGGGCCCCTAAATTGCCAGGGCAGTATAACTACGCCACAAGTGACCCCATTTTGGAAAGAAGACACCCCAAGGTATTCTGTGAGGGGCATGGCGAGTTCCTAGAATTTTTTATTTTTTGTCGCAAGTTAGTGGAATATGAAACTTTGTAAGGAAAAAAGAAAAAAAATGAAAAATCATCATTTTCCGCTAACTTGTGACAAAAAATAAAAAATTCGAGGAACTCGCCGTGCCCCTCACGGAATACCTTGGGGTGTCTTCTTTCCAAAATGGGGTCACTTGTGGCGTAGTTATACTGCCCTGGCAATTTAGGGGCCCATATGTGTGAGAAGTACCTTGCAATCAAAATCTGTTAAAAATGGCCTGTGAAATCCGAAAGGTGCTCTTTGGAATGTGGGTCCCTTTGCCCACCTTGGCTGCAAAAAAGTGTCACACATCTGGTATCGCCGTACTCAGGAGAAGTTGGGCAATGTGTTTTGGGGTGTCATTTTACATATACCCATGCTGGGTGAGAGAAATATCTTGGCAAAAGACAACTTTTCCAATTTTTTTATACAAAGTTGGCATTTGACCAAGATATTTTTCTCACCCAGCATGGGTATATGTAAAATGACACCCCAAAACACATTGCCCAACTTCTCCTGAGTACGGCGATACCAGATGTGTGACACTTTTTTGCAGCCTAGATGCGCAAAGGTGCCCAAATTCCTTTTAGGAGGGCATTTTTAGACATTTGGATCCCAGACTTCTTCTCACACTTTCGGGCCCCTAAAAAGCCAGGGCAGTATAAATACCCCACATGTGACCCCACTTTGGAAAGAAGACACCCCAAGGTATTCAATGAGGGGCCTGGCGAGTTCCTAGAATTTTTATTTTATTTTTTGCATAAGTTAGCGGAAATTGATTTTTTTTTTTTGTTTTTTTTCTCACAAAGTCTCACTTTCCGCTAACTTAGGGCAAAAATTTCAATCTTTCATGGACTCAATATGCCCCTCACGGAATACCTTTGGGGTGTCTTCTTTCCGAAATGGGGTCACATGTGGGGTATTTATACTGCCCTGGCTTTTTAGGGGCCCTAAAGCGTGAGAAGAAGTCTGGAATATAAATGTCTAAAAATGTTTATTTATTTGGATTCCGTGAGGGGTATGGTGAGTTCATGTGAGATTTTATTTTTTGACACAAGTTAGTGGAATATGAGACTTTGTAAGAAAAAACAAACAAAAAAATATATATATTTCCGCTAACTTGGGCCAAAAAAATGTCTGAATGGAGCCTTACAGGGGGGGGGGGGGGGGGGTGATCAATGACAGGGGGGGTGATCACCCATATAGACTCCCTGATCACCCCCCTGTCATTGATCACCCCCCCTGTAAGGCTCCATTCAGACGTCCGTATGATTTTTACGGATCCATGGATACATGGATCGGATCCGCAAAACACATGCGGACGTCTGAATGGAGCCTTACAGGGGGGTGATCAATGACAGGGGGTGATCAGGGTGATCACCCCCCTGGTAAGGCTCCATTCAGACGTCCGTATGATTTTTACGAATCCACTGATACATGGATCGGATCCGCAAAACACATGCGGACGTCTGAATGGAGCCTTACAGGGGGTGATCAGGGTGATCATCCCCCTGTCATTGATCACCCCCCCCCCCCCCTGTAAGGCTCCATTCAGACGTCCGTATGATTTTTACGGATCAATGACAGGGGGGTGATCAATGACAGGGGGTGATCAGGGAGTGTATATGGGTGATCACCCCCCCTATCATTGATCACCCCCCTGTAAGGCTCCATTCAGACGTCCGCATGTGTTTTGCGGATCCGATCCATGTATCCGTAAAAATCATACGGACGTCTGAATGGAGCCTTACAGGGGGGTGATCAATGACAGGGGGTGATCAGGGAGTGTATATGGGTGATCACCCCCCCTATCATTGATCACCCCCCTGTAAGGCTCCATTCAGACGTCCGTATGATTTTTACGGATCCATGGATACATGGATCGGATCCGCAAAACACATGCGGACGTCTGAATGGAGCCTTACAGGGGGGTGATCAATGAAAGGGGGTGATCAGGGAGTGTATATGGGTGATCACCCGCCTGTCATTGATCACCCCCCTGTAAGGCTCCATTCAGACGTCCGCATGTGTTTTGCGGATCCGATCCATGTATCCGTGGATCCGTAAAAATCATACGGACGTCTGAACGGAGCATGACAGGGGGGTGACCAATGACAGGGGGGTGACCAGGGAGTTTATATGGGGTGATCAGGGGTTTATAAGGGGTTAATAAGTGACGGGGGGGGGGTGTAGTGTGGTGTTTGGTGCGACTGTACTGAGCTGCCTGTGTCCTCTGGTGGTCGATCCTAACAAAAGGGACCACCAGAGGACCAGGTAGCAGGTATATTAGACGCTGTTATCAAAACAGCGTCTAATATACCTGTTAGGGGTTAAAAAAAATCAGATCTCCAGCCTGCCAGCGAGCGATCGCCGCTGGCAGGCTGGAGATCCACTCGCTTACCTTCCGTTCCTGTGAGCGCGCGCGCCTGTGTGCGCGCGTTCACAGGAAATCCCGGCCCTTGCGAGATGACGCGTATATGCGTCGTCGTGCGCAGGGCTGCCGCCTCCGGACCGCACATCTGCGTTAGGCGGTCCGGAGGCGGTTAAGATAACTGCCAGCAATGACCCTCAATACGTGGTAAAAGCTTTCTCAACCTACCTGAGTGACATGTGGGTGCTCATTGATTCTTCAGGAGATGATCTTTTAGGCTAGGGCTGGCGCAGAAAAGTTGCACCATAGTCATTGGTGTCATACTGCGATGTGACACTCTCAGGGCCACGCCATTGACCGTCATTAACATGTTGCAGTGTAGTTGTACCCTTTTTGTCGAGTGACACATGTCGTGTATCCTTAAGCTGGGACTAAACGCCAACAAGAAAGCCATGTAAATGTCGCAATGTGATTTACGGCAACGGGACAGTCCCAAAAACTCCAAATCAGAATTTTTTGCGGCTGTCGGAGTAGCAGCATGTTGCATTGCGACCCCATTTAAAGAGGACCTGTCACCTGGATATCTATAATCTAATTATTATCCTACCGTATAGTGCGACCCCCGCTGATGTCTTAGCAATTATTATTTTTTTTTTTTTTTTTCATAGCCAGGGAGAAGGAGCTCAAGTTTTTGCGGGAATAGCATATGAGGCACCAAAAGATACGTGATCACAGCGGACAAATGGGGGATTATTTAGACAAAAATATAAAAATTTGCAAAGACATCAGTGGGGGCCGCACTATATGGTAGGATAATTAGATTATAGATATCCAGATGACAGGTCCTCTTTAAATGCATTACATGGAATGTCACCCACTTTCCCCTCACACTAGTGTAGCTGTACTCCCTATTAATTAGCAAAACTTCTATCAAGTGTCCAGCTGGGTGGTCCTGGTCATAGTGCCCTAGCTCTAGCCTCCTCCGCTTTTTACCATGATGTTACAATAAGGACCCAATTCATTTCAGTGGGAGGCCGTCCTGAAGAAGGGATGTCTGTTCTCACCACGGCCTTTAAAAGCCCCTCCCCATCTTCAGCACTGCCTCCCATTAGGTGAACAGGAGGCAGAAACTACATTGGTAGTGCTGGTGTCCGTACCAAAATGCCGCCTGTGAACAGGCCCTAATGTGTCTCCTAAATGCGTGCAGGTGCCTGCACAGAGCATGTCCCTGATGTGTCTCAGAGCATGTCCCTGATGTGATGGCCTCCAAAATGGTTTGTAGTGCACAGGCGCCAGGAGAGCAGCAGGGGGCGCCTGCTTAATATTTGGAGGTGCTTGGCAGGTTTGGGGTGGGGAGAAGCAGACATCGGGGAAGAGCAGCCGGCTTGGGCACCGCCTGCCCACGGGGGACTTGGGAGCCGGTTTGTATATGAATAAGTCGTCTTTCACACCTGTCACGTTGCAGGTAATGACTGTGAAAGTGGTTGCGGTGCTGCGGACGACTACATTACAGCAGAGCGATCAGTGTCGGGGGCGGTTCACAGCGTGTCTCACATTTAACATACATCATGTAAAAAAGATCGTACAATACTTTCCCCTCCTGCAGAGTCTGGCAGGAAGGTGTATACATTAAACGGGTACGTGGCTTGTTTTGGAGGTTCTTTACAGTGGTGATGGATTCCATTGTAAGGCATCTGTTTAACATATACATTAAACATGAGACAAAAACGTGATGTGAGCGCAGCCTAAAGCCTTGTTCACATTTGTGTGTCCGTGAAAAAAATCCATCTGTTTTTCATCTGTCAAGGATCGGTGTTTGGTTCGTGTGTCTGTGTCTCATCCATAATCCACGAACACTGCTCAGCTGAAATGTAATATCCAGATACCATCTGTTGTGTCAGTGATTTTCACGGACCCTTAGACTTCAGTGGGCGTGTTCGGTTCGCATCACGGACCAAAGTAGTGCAGGTCTCTTTGATTGTGTTCAGATGCAATTGTAATTGAGAAAGATCACACAGATCAAAACGTCGCATTTGTATTGGTGAAATAAAGTTTGGAAAGATCAAGGCTGGAGAGTGCTGCAGTTTTCTATTACAATTGCATCTGGATTTGGGGAAGCACAAGACTGGCTTCTGACACAGCAAGCACCACCACAGTAAGGAACAATCCTCATTTTTGTAGTGCTGCTACATTTTTTCTTTTTTGATTGTGTTCACTGACCACAGTAAGTAAAAATATACCCATATGTGAACAGACACATTAAAATCAATGGCTACGTGTGGTCTGCAGAAAACGTGGACAGCACGTGTCAGTGGAAATCTGAAATGTGAATGAGGCCTAAGTCCTGTGCGATTGCATCTCACCTGCAACATGACAGCAATTATTATTATAATTTTTTTTTTGCCTAATGCAGGGATTTCAAACTTATGGCCCTTGAGGTGTTGCAAAACTACAACTCAGGGCATGCTGGGAGTTGTAGTTTTGCAACAGCTGGACAAGTTTGACGACTCATTCACTATTATTTACACGACTTTATTGGCCTAAGTGACGATTGACGTCTGCTACAGTCGGGCCGGAGTAGATTTCCTCTAGCCGCAGGGACTGGCAGAGGATGCGCATAATTTATGACTAGGCCCATTCCCCTGGCTGAATGGAGCGGCCGTGATTCATGTGCGCTGCAGCTACATTCACCCCCATGGGACAGTCAGAGAGAGCAACGTGGAGCAGTAGTGAGCATGCCTGCCCACCACTTCATTCCAACGGGGCCTCGATGCCCCCCATTCTTGTGGTCAGACCCCATGCCTATCCAGACACTTATCCCCTTTCTGTGGATAGCGGTTAAGTGTTTGTCATGGGAAAACCCCTTTAAAGGTATTGTTGCAGAGAATTTTGTGACTACAGGTCTGTTCCATACGTCCAGTGGTTTCTGCAGGCCTCATTCAGACAAATGGATTAGTCGTTGACATTACTGTCACAAATCTGCTGCAAGTGAATTTACCCTCCAGTCTGAAGCAAGTGTCCGAGCTGAAATCCCTGCAAAAACCCCACCTCAGACTTGGGCTACATGCACACAAATGTTTGTTTCAGTGTCAGTTGCATTTTTTAGCGGATAGGATGCGGACCCATTCATTTCAGTGCTGTCCGCATCAGTATGGCCGTTCCGTTGCCCCGATAAAAAAATAGTGCATGTTCAATTTTTTTTCTTTCTAGTTTGGATCTGCAAAATCCATCTGTGTTTGATAGAAAGATGGATTCTCTTCAGCAGCACAGTGGAGAAGGAGGTAGTCCATACCCCCGCCCCGTGGCTGCTACCAATGGAGGAGAGGGGACACTGCGCCACCAATGAAGAAAACTTACCTTTTAAAGGGGTTCTGCACTTTCAATTAACTGATGATCTATCCTCTGGATAGATCAGCTTCTGATCGGCGGGGGTCCGACACCCGGGACCCCCACCGATCAGCTGTTTGAGAAGGCAGCGGCGCGGCCTTCTCACTGTTTACCGCCGGGCCGCCCGCCCACTGACGTCACGACTTGTATCAACTAGAGTGGGCGCGGCTAAGCTCCATTCAAGTGAACAGAGCTTAGCCGCGCCCACTCTAGTTGATACAAGTCGTGACGTCAGTGGGCGGGCGGCCCGGCGGTAAACAGTGAGAAGGCCGCGGCGCTGCTGGAGCGCCGCTGCCTTCTCAAACAGCTGATCGGCGGGGGTCCCGGGTGTCGGACCCCGGCCGATCAGAAGCTGATGATCTATCCAGAGGATAGATCATCAGTTAATTGAAAGTGCAGAACCCCCTTTAATACAAATGTACAGTTGTGTTCAAAATTATTCAACCCCCACTGAAATTGAGTGTTTTGGCCAGTTTGACATTGATTTTGATCATTTCAGTCATCTTTTACAATTAAATCAAAGAGGCTCTTGTAAGTCAGACAAATATAACTTAACATTTATAACGAAATTACCACAAATGTATTTTCTGTGCTCGCATCATTATCAGTTTTATTCAACCCCCAAGTGACATTGAATCTTAGTACTTAGTACAACATCCTTTTCCAGTTATAACCGCTTTTAAACGTGAAGCATAGCTTGACACAAGTGTCTTGCAGCGATCTACGGGTATCTTCGCCCATTCTTCATGGGCAAAAGCCTCCAGTTCAGTCACATTCTTAGGCTTGCGCGCTGCAACTGCTTTCTTTAAGTCCCACCAGAGGTTCTCAATCGGATTTAAGTCTGGTGACTGCGATGGCCTCTTCAAAATATTCCAGCCTTTAATCTGCAACCATGCTCTAGTGGACTTGGAGGTCTGCTTGGGATCATTGTCCTGTTGAAAGGTCCAACGTCTCCCAAGCCTCAGGTTTGTGATGGACTGCATCACATTTTCATCCAATATCATCTCCTGGTACTGAAAAGAATTCATGGTACCTTGCACACGCTGAAGCTTCCCTGTACCTGTAGAAGCAAAACAGCCCCAAAGCATGATTGACCCCCCCCCCCCCCCCCCCACCATGCTTCACAGTAGGCAAGGTGTTCTTTTCTTCATAGGCCTTGTTCTTCCTCCTCCAAACATAGCGTTGATCCATGGGCCCAGACAGTTCTAATTTTGTTTAATCAGTCCACAGAACACTATCCCAAAACTTTTGTGGTTTGTCCACATGACTTTTGGCATACTGCAGTCAACTCTTATTCTTTGGAGACAGCAAGGGGGTGCGCCTGGGAGTTCTGGCATGGAGGCCTTCATTACGCAGTGTGCGCCTTATTGTCTGAGCTGAAACTTCAGTACCCACATCTGACAAATCTTTTTTCAGTTCCTCAGCAGTCACACAGGGACTTTTCTCCACTTTGCGCTTCAGGTAGCGCACAGCAGTCGAAGTCAGCATCTTCTTTCTGCCACGTCCAGGTAGCGTTTCAACAGTGCCCTTTGAATTGAATTTGCGAATGATGCTTCCTATGGTGTCTCTTGGTATGTTTAACATCTTTGCAATCTTCTTATAGCCATTGCCCTTCCTGTGAAGAGAAATCACCTCTTCTTTTGTCTTCCTGGACCATTCTCTTGACTTCACCATGTTTGTAAACACACCAGTAAATGTCTAGAAGGAGCTGAGTATCACAGTCCTTTTAAATCTGCCTAATTGGTGCTTATTATGCTTGATTGCTGATCCTTGACATCCACAGGTGTTTTCAATACCTGATCGAAAACACTTGAATGAACCTCTGTTCTTAAGAGTGGTAGTCTAAGGGGTTGAATAATTGTGTCAATGAAGAAATCACAAAAAAAATTTAATACTGTATTACATAAACAATTGATGTCATTTTAGTTGCATTTGGTTCTTTAAAAAGTCCTTGTAAGATTTCATTCTGAACACAATTACAAATGTATACTAAATTCCCTAAAACCCTTTACAGCATTGGGGGTTGAATAATTTTGAACACAATTGTAGGTGGCAGAATCACATACCCGGCACCCGACCTCTATGACAAGGCGCTGTGATCCAATTAACCCCTCCGGATCGCAGCACCCTGTCACAGATGCCAGGTATGTGATTGTGACGCCAGCACCCGCCGCCTCTATTTGTATTAAAAGGTAAGTTCTCTTCATTGGTGGCGCAGTGGCCACAGCCCCTCCCCTCATTGGTAGCAGCGGCACAGGGGAGGGACTCCTCCACTGCTGCTGAAGAGAACATGGCGCGCTGGGAGCACTGCACTGCGCAGCCTAGTATCAGGAAATGGCAAATCCCGGTATTGATAATTTAATACCCTGTGCAACCCTAATCACAATTCTTTTTTATGGTATTGAAATTGAATCAAAATTTTGGTATCGTGACAACCCTACATGCAAGAAATGTGAGTGAGGCGTTAAACCTACCTACAACGATTGAGCCAAAATCAGGACTGGAACCTTCAAAGACACTGTTCTGTTTCTGTGTTTTTGGCTCACAATAACTGATGGATATAACTGACCGCTGAAGTGTGAACTGGGCCTTAATTTTACACTGCTTATTTGAGCACGTCAGCAGAGGAGACCACTTTATTTGCATGCCGCGGTCGCCTCCACAGTATGGGAATGAGTGATCACTAATGCCATCACATACAGAATCATTCTTTACACTGCATGATGATTGATCAGCACCTTTTCACAGACAGATGAGTGTGGGTTCACAACACGTTTTTCCATCTGTTTGAGATGTATACATTTGGGAGAGGGGAAAAGGATACAAAAGGGCAGCATGCCATGCTTTTTTTTTATCCTGCAGAGCCTGGTAAAAAAATTTTTTATGTATACGTTAAAGGCGTCCTCTGACTTCAGTAAGTGGCATTTATCATGTAGAGAAAGCTAATACAGGGCAATTACTAACGTATTGTTATTATCCATATTGCTTCCTTTGCTGGCTGGATTCATTTTTTCACCATGTAAGGTCAGGAACAGAGAAGAGGTTAATGTAAGGTCAGGAACAGAGAAGAGGTTAAATTGCCCCCTCCCACCACCACTCTAAAGTGTTCCTGTCCCTACTGAGGCCAGGGGCTGAGAAGAGTCTCCCTGCGCGCCAGGGAGATGAAGAGGAAATTATCCTTTTTTGTTATTTCTCATCTCCAGGAGGTTCCGAGGACGGTCTCCTGGTATTACCTTAGCTCCAGACGGGAGCTCCCCAGTCCGCCGGCAGCCGCGTGCTTATGCTTGGCTGGGGATATCGGGAGGACTCGTTCCGGTCTATCTGGAGCCCCCGTGCCGCATGGTTCCTCCTCTCACATGGTGGGGCAGGCAGTGTAGCGGCCAGCGTGCACGCACGCTGACGTTGAGGACAATTGCAGTCACTTCCGGGTTCTGGTCATGTGACCCAACCCAGAAGATCTCTGGGACGGAAAGCAGATAAAAGCGGGCAAGCCATGGCCGACGCTGATCTGAGGTTTAAGTACCAGTTTCCACTGGCACCGCCAGCATGTCTGGTCCTGAGCTACAGGGTTCTATGGAACTCGATGCCCCCATTTTTGCCCTTTGTAAGTTCCCCTGGTGGGACCCCCATTTTTTATTAACTTACTACATTCTTGATGTATTTCTCTGTCGGCTCTCCTCCATTCTTTTTTCCATATTCCCAGGTAAAAGAGGCACAGAATTTTTTTTAAAAGCCTCCACGTTTCTTAACTTGCTCAAAAAATTTACCTGAGGGATATGCTAAAAAATTTATGCAAGGACTGCATCTTGGAAATAATCCGCCAGGAACAGCCCTCGCTTACAGAAAGCATCCGTTCAGTGGTACAGGAGGAGCTGAGAGCCGCCAGGTCCGGGGTATCTGACCTTCCCCATCCTCAACCCCCTAAAAGCCCAAGAGTAAAAGCTCCCTCCTTTTCCGATTCGGATTACATGGAGGATGAGGCTTCCTCCTCCAAAACTTGGGAAGGAGATGTCTCCCTTTCCAAAGGAGAAATTTCGGAGGGCGATAGAAAATTTTACTTCTCGTCGGATGAGATGAATGACCTGCTAAAAGCGGTCTGTGCCACCATGGGGATTGAGGAGGCCCCCAGGTCCTATTTAATCCAGAATGAAATGTTCGGGGGGGGGGGGGGCTGCGAGTAAAAGGGGCCAGAGTATTCCCCATAAATGAAAATATTAGAGACCTGGTACTAGAGGAATGGTCCGAACCAGAGAAAAGACTAGAAATATCTAAAGAATTCAAAAATCGCCTAGTATTTGACCCTTCCCAGTCAAAATTATTTGACGAAATTCTAAAG